>NC_142734.1:12678862-12978862 GCF_051943395.1 Hippocampus bargibanti
AACTGGCATTGAAGGTAGAGGAAAGGAGTCAAAACATCAGGCGACAGAGGCTGACAAACCAATAATTCTCAAGATACAAAAAGGAGAGGAGTAGCAGTACTTTACATTGCAGGAGTTTCTGCAGAATTACAAAGAGTCCTTTGGCAACACAAAATTCCTACTTATTTCAAACCGATAAACACGTTATGGCAAAAATTAGTGGATCCAAAAGATAGGCTACCGAATGAAAAACAAAGTAATGTAGTTTATTCCATACATTGTAAGAATGAAAATTGTAAAGAGCAGTACATTGGGGAGACTCAACAAATTCTCAAAAAAAGACTTTATCAACATCGCAGGGATACTACAAGTGGGCCTCAATCGGCAGTACATTTGCACCTAAAAGCTAGCAACCACTCATTTGACGACAATGAGGTTAAAATCTTAGCAAAAGAACATGGATGGTTTGAAAGGGGAGTAAAAGAAGCGATTTTCATAAACCAACTAAATCCTTGATTAAACCGGTTTGGTGGAGTGAGGTTCAATTTGGATCGTTCATACAATCGCCTGCTTAGGCAACATAGGATTAGTAATACTGATGAGGTGATACCGGTCGAAGTGGGGCAATCAGGCCAGTGGTTAGTCAGAACGACAGGAACTATCAGTTGAGCAGCTGCAGGGAGTAGTCCTCTGCTCCCCCCAACCTGAGAGCAGGGACCTATCATAGCAGAGTCTGCCATGTCTGGACAGTAGGGATATATATATATATATATATATATATATATATATATATATATATATATATATATATATATATATATATATATATATATATATATATATAGGGTCTAAACTACCAGTAAGACTTTAGTTTGCTGACGAAGTTTCTTGGATAAGAAGCGACACGTCTGACACCTTCAAATCACCTTCAGATGACGGCCGAAGAACGCTTTTCATCGATGGACCACTCCTGTACGACTGAGAACTTACACAGACGTTCGTAAGATGAGGTATCACTGTATTTGACAAGCGGTAACACGCACAGAGTAGCAACATATTCAAACAGGGAGTAAAACATAATTCACAGGCTTATTCTTTCATCTGCGTGAAGATTGACTAATATTTGATTGGAGGTGAGTTTGGCTGCTCTACCTCTTTGTCTTGCTCTTCTTTTTTGCTGCATATCTTCTAGTCGTGCTACATAGCATGTTACGGCACGACGTGGTACCACACTGAAGATATGCACTTGTAAATTCCAATGAGTTCGTATGCAGTAAAGACCCATAAGTGATGACTCAAAAATATATAATATCGTGAGGACACGAAAGGTGCACCGCTGTGTAGCACAATTCATTGTACCCATGAGCAAAAATGTCATCTTTTGGCTACTAAATTACTGTAGTGTTTTTTTCAGTGAAGGTCCCTATCACAAATTGATCTTATGAGGGAGATAAATAGCCTCCCCAAATCAAAGTTTGTAACGTAAAAGTAACAAATACATTATTAGTGCAAGCATAAAAGCATTAACGGGCCGTGCATATAACTCCTAGGCCTTCAGTAGTGCTAAGTCTGAATCAATCTGTAGCTGTGATTTACTACACGTCCTGTACTGTACTAGAGGGTACAGTTAGCCAGGAAATAACTTTTGAAGAAAGAAATACTGTCATTGAACTCTGAGTTTTTACCATCAAGGTGTGGATTCATGATATGGGGTCGGAAGTCACTCTTTCACACCACAGAGGAGATGATTGGCGAAGGATGGCAAAGCATCAATAATAACCTCATAAAATTGCAATATTATTTGCTATTTTTTGCTTGCTATATTTTCTTAAACGGCTTTAACAATAAATCTCCAACCAAATCTATTTCTTCTCCTGCTTCAGCCATTATGGGTTGACAAAACCGCTATTAAATCAACACAATTTGTTTGTATTTGCAGCTCGTTACCAATAAAGTGAGCTCGCTCTAGCCAGTTTGCGCTTATCACCAGTGGCTAGTGACGAGCCAATCATGTGACTCGCCAACCATAGTAACCATAGTAACCATAGTAACCATAGCAAAAACTGTGACATTGACCAGCGCCTGCTAGAAGGCGCTGGTAACCCTTTCGGGTTGCGAGCTCGAAATCTGATAGGTTAAAGCAACAGTTTGATCGACACATTTAATGCGACAGGGCCTGCAGAACTGATTGTGAAGGTGTCTAGGTAGATTTTTGACCCTGGTAACAAATGATGGCTGAAATGTAATTCGTTAAATGCTTAAATATGAAAACACGCGCCTGGAACCAGAGTAACAGGGGAAAAGTAATGAAAGCAATCTGAAAAACAATTTCGAATTATTTAATAAGAATTCATGGACAAAATCTAATTAACATCTGTCTATGATTCAGATAGTTTTAGGCCAGCAGAGAAGTTTGCAGGCCTTGACGGTCCGCCACTATATAAAAGTGCGAAGAACACATCACATAAAAGTCCACCAGGCAGAAACATCCTCACAACAATGATTTTTGGTTTGGACAGAACTGAAATTGGTTCACTGGTTCTTCACGCATTTCTCCAAAACGTACCATTGGGATTTGAGTACAGGTTAGGGATAATTACATTTGATCTCCATTATTTCTGTATTGCCATGGTGATGACCTCAGATTGTGCATCTCAACCAAAGGATGATGTTGGAAAGCCTTGTGCCAGGTTTCTAATACAAATGATTAAAAATGGTTTGTCTTCCTTCACAAAGATATTACATTTTGCTGATTTTTCTCCCCCTCTTATTTCTCTCTTTGTTAGGACTGCCGAAAGTCGTGAACGGCCGTACGACCACACTGCTTATGGCCACCACGAGCGCCAAGGAAGCAGCTTTGACCGCCAACGGCACTATGACACAGATTATTATTCGAGAGAAAGAACTCTCAGCGCATCTGGGAATGGTTCCGGTACATCCATTGGGAGCAATACAACTCTGTCCTCTGGAGTCGGCAACAACGTTAACACTGTTGCTGGGAATACCGGAACAAGTGGAGCGGCGGTGGCGGCCACCGGGGCAAATGGGGGCTCTGCTTCTAGTGGCGTTGGCTTCTACCGCTCCCACAGCAGGAGTCCGTGTCGCTTTGGGACACCAGAGCCTCGTTATGAATCTCGGTCGAGGGAGACATTTACTTTGGCCAGTGTGGTTCACAGGGACCTTTACAAAGAAGACAGGGCACGGCGTAGTGAGAGGACATTTCAACACAGTCGCAGCCGCTCTCCTCACTTGGCGCATTCACGAAATTCTTCTCCCCAGAGGCTGACAAGCCAGGCTAGTCTGCCTCAACGCTCCAACAGTGTCTCGGGCTCTCGAAGCCGCTCCTCAAGTTCAGACTCGGTCAGCAGCACCAGCAGCACCACAAGTGGCAGGTGAGAGGTTTTTGTGTGTCTTTTCGTTTTTTTACCTCTCAACGAAATGTAAATTGTTGTGCTTTTCAATTACCAATAGTGTGTGTTTTTGACGACATGATGGTTTACGAAATAAAATTGGGGGCTTGGGTGGAAGATCATTTGCGCTTTGATGAAACATGGCTGAAATGAAACTCTTGATTTGGCAACTGAAGAGTTGAGTCTTTGATTCCTGGTGAACTTGAGAGCTAGCTACCCCGAAGTCTCCACCTGGCTTGACTTGCTAGTGTGTTCACTGGCAACTAGCCAATGAGAAACTACCGTTTGCTTTGTTCCTTGTCGTCATTTGTTTGACACCTGATTTCTCGGTTGGGACCGGTATCTGGCAGTAAATTCTGGCTGTATATGCTAACAACATACAAATTCATTTCTGCCCTCGGGCTATTTGTGTGCCTACTGTTGATGTCGACATATTTCAGAATCAGAAGGGAAAAATTTCTCTCACAACACTTAATAATTTAGTTGCTTTTTACTCTGTTCACAATTCATTACTCTCTGCTGTTGAGTGGTTCCTGTCAGACTGGTGTTCCATCAAAGCACTTTATTTTGGTGTTCACGGCTACATTTCAGGAATTCTCAGAGGAGCCTATTTCTTCTAGTTTGTTGTGTCGCATACCTCGTGATAGCAATACTTGTCAGAAGTGCTGTTTATTTGGCCCCATCGGGGAAAGGCTTAATAGCATCAATGAGTGGCTCTGCACCATGGATGGACAGTGCTTAACCATACTAGCCATCCAGCCGCAGTTTGTAGCGCAGAGCATTCTCACAGTTGCTCCCGACAAGCCGGGAAAGCAAGAAAGGATTGGTGACTGCTGGATGTAGATTTATAGTAATGATGAGGCAGATACTCTTGTTCTATGGTGAAACACACTTAAAGCCATTTTAGAATCAGAAACGGAATCACCTTTATTGCCCAAGTGTGTAGAACACACAACACACTTATGCATAGAATAATTTATTTTTATCTTTCAATTTTGCTTCTGTAGCATGATAAAAAATAACATGATAAGTAATAAGTATGTAAGGATATTCCTAAATGTAAGTGGTACCACTCCGGAACAACAGTGAGACAATTTGCAAGGTATCAAGCAGCGCTGAAGTGGTCAGCGGTCGAATAAAAAAACAATAACAATTGTACAGTTGGTGCAGAAAATCAGTGAACAATTTTGAAGTGAACTGTCACTATATTTGTAGTACAACAGCTGTGCAAATATTCAAATGTCCTTGAGTGCCTTAAAGTGTCTGGTGCTGGAGATTCTATAGGTCAGTAACAGTGGTTCGAGTACATAGCTCGAGTTCTAATGGGAGGTTTGTGCAGAATTGCAAAGAGGCACTATACAGTTATATTTGTGTTATTGTTTAGAGAGTTTGTGGCTAGGGGTAAGAAGCTGTTTAAATGTCTGCTAGATTTTATGCACATGGATCAGTTGCGCCTGCCTGAGGGGAGTAGCTGGAAAAGGCGGTGGGCAGGGTGTGGAGGGTAGGGCAGGGTGTAGGATTTTCCGTGACCTAGTCTTGGTTCTTGCCCATGGGTTCCTCTGGTTTCGTGTCACATTCCCAAACCATGCATGGCAGCCTGACTGGACACAGGTTCTAATGTGAATGTGAATCGTTTGTTTCTGTGTGTCCTACGATTGGGTTGCGACCAGTTCAGGGGTTCCCCTCGCCTATTTCCCAAAGACTGATGAGATAGACTCCCAAAAACATGACCCTCGTGAGTAATAAGTGGTTCGCAAGATGAATGAATGGATGAATTTACTTTTCTTAGTGTTGTTACGGTCTTGGGGGTGTGCTGCTGCTGTAATGAAGCAGTGAAGTATGAAAAATGGTGGCCTCATTCCCAGGTGGCGTTTCATTCATTTATTTAACAGGACAGTCAAAACAATTGAACACACACATACTTGGTGACAACACCCGTAAGGAGCTGTCATAGGCCAAAACACACAACTAGTGGTTAAGATGCAAGTTTTCTATGAACAGCATGGTCTTCTATGGACATTGTAAATAGGTTAGAGCGACACCTTTGGAAGGAGGATGTAGTGCTATTAGAATGTTTTCGGGAGATGGCTGTTCAATCCTTTTCTCACTGCGTACCTCTCTGGTAATGAGAACCCCCCACCCCTTATCAAACTCCCTTGCGTGTGATCCAGTTGAAACTGGAAATTTCTAGCCAGTGCTGGCAGCCTGCCCACTCCCACCGGCCAGGCTCCATCAGTCAGTAGCACTTCCGGGAGTGTCTGAGCACAGAAGGAGAAAGGGAGGGCAGGAAAAAAGAGCAGTGAAAGAGGCAGCGATGTAGGGATGGTTTGAGCAAAATGAGGCAGCCATTATTTTTAACACAGGCGCTCTTCCATCCATAATTTCACATCAGGAGGCATCGGCGGATAAATCAGCATGAGCATCGCTATCAGCTTTGTCATTTACTGTAAACAGAAAACATATTTTCTGCTAATGCAATAAAATGAAATGAAATGAAATTAGGAAAAAAAGATTTGCACAATGCATTAATGTACATCTAGATAAGAACCATAAACTAATGGATGAGAGTAGTCATCACTGAGCAGTGATTGCATTTTATGTGAAGGCATGTTATTCACAGAATCACAAACATGTTTGCATTGTTCTTCAGAGCTTTAGCATTTATTGGAGAGAAGTTCAGGAATTTGTCCAGTTGTTGATTAAGGTGGTTTTTCAAACCGTACTTACGAAAAATATCGCGTGACTGTAAAGTGTCCTTGAGAGTTTTGAAAGGCACTTATAAATAAAATGTATTATTATTATTATTATTATTATTATTATTATTATTATTATTATTACTATTGTGGCTTTGATTTTGGATGTGTTATTTATTGAAGTAATAGCTCTGGGAAACTAGCTGTGTCAGTTTGATTGAGCTTTGTGTCATTTGTAACTATAAAATGCTTTGTATGTGTGTTTTTAATCACCACTATTCAGATGTGAAATATTAATTCTGTACAGCATTTTTCAGTAGTTACAATTCAATGATGTAATTTGAATGTTTATTCTAGACAGACCAGCCATAAAGATGTACAGTATTTTACCTCGAATGTGGATGAGCGTTGACCATATCATTCTTTGAATGAATTATAACTCGAGGAAAATAATATTTGTGAAGTTTTTCATTTGAAATCTTTACATCTATGAAAAGTATTCTTACCAAATTTGACTTCTCTGATTGACTCGGAGAAATAGTGCAGATTTACTCTCCTGCAGTGCAGTAGGCTGAGTCCATTCCAAATGCCCACTTGCATACATTGTAAGATCACTGTACAGTACTTCAAGTGATAAAAATATCACACTATGTATAATAATACATTTTATTTCAAGCGCCTTTCAAAACACCCAAGGACACTGGGCACTTGTATTGTATTGTAGTGTTGTATAGCACTTTTGAGTTACATAGAGACAAAGACACGTTTGAGCATGGAAGTACAGATGCCTTGACCGATTAATCACATGAAGCTAATTTGCCTAATCCTCAGAATATTTTGTATTTATTGATTTAAATTGTCATGATTTTTATCAGACAATAAGCATTCAATTTTTGCAACAGGAAATGTAAATCCCACATGCTCATTTCAATTAATTACTGTACTATTGCGCCACAATTCCACTGATACAAAAGAGGCATGAAGTGACGACTATTTCGAGGGGGGAAAAGTATGGGGTGGAAAGTAATTGGCTTTTTAAAGAAGGGCCTCAAGGCTATGTGATTTCAAGCAAGCAAAGCATGATATAGTGAAAACGGGCATCAGTGCTAATGTTTGTGGTGCATCTTTTAGCATGAGCAGTGCTAATGTTTCACCGGAAATGGTTGTAATACAAAAGGCGATACAGTATTTGTTCTCGTGAGGCAGTATGCAGAGTTGTGAGTGCTTTTTCAGACACGATGCCATGGCAATGTAAGAGCAGCCCCCTTAATGCCAGTAAATGAACTACATCTTCATATGCCGATATGTTTTTCCCCCTCCCCAATAACAGTCCTGGGCAGAGTGGAAAAGCCCTCTTATTGATGTATTTTGATAATTTGGAAACATTTCGAAAGCATGATGTTTGGAAACTACAGAAGACCCAAGTGGAACAGCAACAACTGTTTAATTTTTTGTATTTGTCTAGTCGTCCATCAAAATTGGATTGGATTTTTTTTTTGCCTTTATTAGTCTCACAGTGGAGAAATTTACATTTCACAGCAGCAAAGTGATGAAATGTATTTGAATTTACATTATGTCAGTTGTTCAGCTGGAAAAATGTTGTTACTGTTCGTCATTAGCTGTTAGATTTTGCATTAAAACTGGATGTGACAATTCAGCCGGGCTACGTTCCTGTGACGTTTTATTGTTTTTGCACCAGTGATTCTAGCAGTAGTTCAAGTGATGAATCGCCGGCTCGCTCCGTGCAGTCAGCTGCTGTTCCGGCACCATCAGCACTTCCTTTATCATCCCGTGACAAGGAGGAACCACGTAAAAGCTTCGGCATCAAGGTCCAAAATCTTCCTGTACGCTCTACGGGTAAGTTGCTTGTTCGCCCAAGTGGATTTATTTTTCCCAGTACACATGCTTTAAGATACACTTTGTGTTCACAACAGATACAAGTCTTAAAGACGGTTTGTTTCACGAGTTTAAAAAACACGGAAAAGTCACGTCTGTACAAATTCATGGAGCATCAGAGGAGCGCTATGGACTTGTCTTTTTCCGGCAGCAGGAAGACCAAGAGAAAGCACTCGGAGCATCAAAGGGGAAGCTTTTTTTTGGAATGCAAATTGATGTCACTGCTTGGAACGGTCCTGGTATGTTGTGAAGTTTTGTTTGTGATTTATTGACGGAGTACCTCAACTAACAAGAAATAAACCTTCTCAGAGACTGAAAGTGAAAATGAGTTCCGGCCCTTGGATGAAAGGATGGATGAGTTTCATCCCAAGGCTACTCGGACATTGTTCATTGGGAACTTGGAGAAGACCACCGCATATCATGATCTCCTCAGCATCTTTCAACGCTTTGGAGAGATTGTGGTTTGTTTTTGTTTTTAAACAACTTGAACTTTGGAAGATTTTTGTCAATATTTTGCTTGCTAACGAGTTTTTGTCATTATGAAATGCCCTTGAAGGATATCGACATCAAGAAAGTAAACGGAGCCCCGCAATATGCCTTTCTGCAATACTGTGACATTGCAAGTGTCTGCAAAGCCATAAAGAAGATGGATGGGGAATACCTTGGAAACAATAGACTTAAAGTAAGGATAAAATTCCATGAAAAAAACAATTTAGGATGTGGATATTCTTTTAAAAATATTTTATTTCTCAGCTGGGCTTTGGAAAGAGTATGCCCACAACGTGTGTTTGGCTAGATGGATTAGCATCAAATACGACTGAGCAGTTTCTGACTCGACACTTCTGCCGCTACGGACATGTTGTCAAGGTGAGTGGACTTATACTTTGCCCTTAGGCATGTGATAAGTTTGTCTTCTTTGTCTTCTGCAGGTTGTATTTGACAGGATGAAAGGAATGGCCCTTATCTTGTACAACAACATTGAATATGCTCAGGCCGCAGTCAAAGACACAAAAGGATGGAAGATAGGGGGGGGTAAAATCAAGGTAGGCCTGCGCCAGTATTTTGGATTACCCGTAAAATATCATTGGTACGGTCTGCTTTTTTTTAGGTGGACTTTGCCAATCAGGAGAGTCAGGTGGCTTTCTATCGTTCAATGCAAGCATCTGGGCAGGATATTAGAGATTTTTATGACATTCTTTCTGAAAGAAGGTATGTTTACTCTAGAAATAGAGTTGATACTGCAACTTACATGAGGGTGATCCTTACCTGTGACCACTTTGTATTGTCATTTGCAATATTTCTGCCCTATCTCGACAGGGATGAGCGACGGTCTCAATATGAGTTTCAAGTGGAGAGATCATATTATGAAAATGTACGCACGTCAGGAACATATGCGGAAGATCCGCGCCGTAAATACACAAGCAGAAGTCGCGAGTTCTACGCTGATTGGGATCCCTATCAAGAAGATTACTATGAAACACAGTACTACGAAGACACCCGGGAATATCGAGAATACCGAGCCGATCCTTATGAACAGGATATTCGGAAATACAGCTATTTGCAACGAGAACGTGAGAGGGAGAGGGAGCGCTTCGAGACCGGGCGCGACCATGGGAGGAGAACCATTGAGCGCAGCCAAAGCCCAGGTCTCGTTGCCTCGCGTCGCGCCCCAACCCCCATAACCTCCCCTTCAATCTCTGAAAGAATAGCAAGTGACTCAGACCGCCGAATATGTTGCCCATCTTCTGAAAGAAGTGGAAGTTGCAGTTCAATCTCCCCGCCTAGATTTGAAAAACTTGAGAAGACTCGCACAGAACGGTATAATAAAATGAACAAATTTGAGAAGGGCGCTTGTGAGGTTGAAAAGGTCTATTTGGTTGAAAAGGAGAAGAGGGCTGGACGCAACGACCGCGGTGATAAAAATGAGAAACAGCGACTTAAGAAGTTCAGAGTATCCTCACCAATCAATCAAACTTGTGATGCTGAGCCTGAACCTGATGGAGACATGAGCCCAGAGTCTTCCTTTCAAAGCAAAAATGGTAAAATCCTAAAACGTAGCTCAAGTCGAGGCAAGTTAGATCTTCTGCCTTGTGTGGTGCACTTAACACGTGTGAAGGAAGAAGAAGGAAAACTCATTACTCATGAAAAACAAATATCAAGGACAGAAAATGACAGTCCCAGACTGGTGTCACCTCCTGCTGACCAAAGAAGTCCTCTGTTCCGCACAGAGTCATCGAAAGTAAATGTAAAGGGGCCCAGAGACAAGAACGTGCACCATTTAGTGGAACATATTGACATCGAGATCAAAATGAAGCCCAAAAAACTGGGAAAATGTGAAATAGGTTTTGGCACTGGTATTTCAATTGATCATGATCGCTTGGCTGCAAGAAAACGACGTTTTGAAGACTCTGGCAATAATGTCCATCAGAAGAGAATCAGTGAAGATGACCTTGGCAGATCTGTCCTTCCAAAACCTTGGAATAATGATGACGCTGATTTTCATAAGAACATATTCCTAAAAAAGTTGCAAAAAAGGGAAGAAAACGGGAACAAATCTACACAGAAATTTCCACTTAACAGTCCGAATGAGGGACAAGACTCTGAAAATGACTCCACGAGCTTTGCGCTTGAGCTGTCGTCCCAACAAGCGCTGCCAGCTGAATCTGCAGAACCATTCGACTCACCCTTCCTGAAAATGAAATTAGTGCACTCAAAAAGTGAAAATAGCTCAAGTCTCACAAAGGCACCCAGTGATGGGGGGCTTGATTTTGAGGAAATAAAAGAAAATGAGCTTTTGGGTGACAAGGACCAAAGTAAAAGGAATTGTCGAGATTCCGAAGATGAGGAACACTTTGTGTGCTTTGACCAGACAAACACCTTTACAAAACACAAAACTCAAAAGAGCCAATGGTTGCAAGCCAAACTCTGTGATGTGGAGAAAACTGACAAGTGTGATAACACACTTCATGATGAAACTCAAGAGTTTGGAATTGATTATGTCTTCCATGACATTAGAAAAACAAACCTGGACATAAACACAGATGATTTCTCTTCATGTAAAAGAAACAAAGTGGATAATACCGACTCAAAAATAGAAGAAAACATTGGAACTTGTCGCAAGTTGAATGAGGGTATTTTTCACCAACAAACAAGCTCAACAGTCCCCGTTGCTCTAAGAAGGGAAGAGGAAACCACCCAGATTTCTATCTCAGACTTAAACACAGAAAAAAAATCATCGCTGACAAAAGAGCGCTTTCTCCATGTGCAGTCATTGAAAAGTAATATGGTCCTGAAATCAAGACATTTTCAAAGACCCGAAAGTGAACCGGAAAAGCGAAAGACGTCATTTCTTGGAGGCAATGAGGACTTCATGTCCACTTGGCTCGGAAGGGTTTCATCTGATACTCCAAAAATGGAACCAACTTCACAAAGGGAAAGTATCATCAGTAAATACCAACGGCAGGAGTTGGAACCAGGGGAAGTAGAGTCGGATTCTGATGATGATGGAGAAAGAAAACAGATCTCTCACACGTCCAGTCGTTCCTTGTCTTATACCTTCAAGGAACATGATGAGAGGATGACAGATCGAAAACTTTTTGGTTCATTGGAAAAGAACAAATTTTACTCATTCGCACTAGACAAAACTATAACCCCTGATACAAAAGCACTCCTTGAAAGAGCCAAGACCCTTCACTCTTCCCGAGAAGACAATTGGTCCTTTCTTCCTTCTCGCTTCCCATCTACACACAGCTCTACAGATAGAAACAAGGTGGAGCTGGCACCCCGGCCAATTCCTTCTTGGTACATGAAAAAGAAGAAGAGCCGTACAAACTCTGTTGAAAATCTTCACATCAAAAAAGAGGAACTTAAGGCTCAGGACCAAGAACGCCGAGAACTGTTTGCCTCCCGCTTCCTTCATAGTTCAATCTTTGAACAGGATTCTCGGCGTTTGCAGCACCTGGAACGCAAAGACCAAAATTGTGAAATGGCAATTGATAAGAATTTTTCTCTGCCAGGTCATCCTGAAATACAGACAAGATGTGAAGATGGTGATATACCACCACAGCCCATTGTGTTATTCCACAGTCGTTTTTTGGAGCTACAACAACAAAAAGACAAAGACATCTGTCCGCTTGATGCAGAGATGCATTCCGTTGTGGTGGAGATTAAACATAATTATGTGCCAGGTTGTGATGATGTGCTTTCTGATAAAATGGCATCCACACGTTTGAAGGTTGATGAAAAATCAGTCTGCCTCCATTCGACCATGCCTACTACTCCACCATTTCCATGCCTGAAAGAAATGTCATCTCCTGAAAGAAAATACATTTTACCACTTCCTATAGAGACACATGAGACATCTAATGAAGAAGATAGTGGGGAGAAAGCTATTGAGATCGCTGCCTTGCTACCTTTTTTGAATGATTTGAAACCTATAATCCCTAAACCTAATACAAACCACCCACCCATACTTTCAGAGTCAGAAAAAGAAATGGAAGCAAACAGAGAAGTAATTGATCCCAAACCAGAGATTGGTGACAATTTACCAATGGAGCATAATCATCCTGTGGAAGATGAGCCTTCTAAACAGGAGAGTTATGGTATTAGTTTTGAACAGAAGAATAAACAATTGACATGCTCAGAGTACACAAAGATTAAATATGAATGTGACCCCAAGGCTCCAAATCTAAAAACGCGGGATTCAGGGGAATCAAAGATACCAGAGACAGTCCATGAAATATGTATGCCAGAACTACAGGTTGAAAGTAAACCATTACCGAACCGAAGAAAACCTAAAAATAAAAGACAAAAACCACACATATTACGCACATCACCGGCTACCAAAAATGCTCAAGATAAACCTGCAACACGAAAGAGTGAACGTATTGACAGAGAGAAACTCAAAAGGGGCTTATCTCCACAAGCAGAAGTTCAGAAGGGATCGTTAGAGTGCAAAATATCCCCTATTCCCACATCAAATTCTGAGCAAAACCTTGAGTCTGGGTTGGTTCATGGCAGAACACGTCGACGCAATGTTCGATCGGTTTATGCCACCATACGTGAGGGAGAGCAGTCTGGCAAAAAGGGAGCGAAGTCATTACGGACAATGCGCAAATGTGCTACAGATAAAGAAGTCATAGAGCAAGATGTTCAGATTCAATCTCCTCATCCAAGACGAGGGCGCCCACCAAAAAGAGGTATCAAACGAGCTCACCACATTTTAATAGGAAAAGTGGAAATACAGAAAACTACGGATGCCAACACAGAGATCGGAGATACTCCAATCATACCAGAAGTTGTAGAGGGATGGCGCTCTCCAAGAAAGGTTCAACCAATGCCCCGGACTGTAGCAACACTGGTTAACAAAAAAGGAAGAAGACTTGACAAACAATCTGAAAGTGCTACAATACCCATTGAATTAACAGATATGGGAGGTTGTGATGAGTCAGAGATAAAACCCAAAGAGGATTCAGACCCAACTGTACATTTATCAGGCACAAACTCACAATTGCAGAAAAAGGAACAAGACACGCTACTTCCATCAGCTGATCGTCAGAATCCAGATGAAACGCTCGCAAAGAGCAAAATTGCTGAAAAGAATGTCAATATTAAAAAACAACGGTTTAAACGAAATGCCAAGCAGCTCACTGAAGATAAATCCCACACCTTGAGAAATCTCGAAATCCGTGTTAGTGTTGATGATGTAAAGGATTTGCTGCGCTCTGAAAGTAATGACCCCGAGTCATTTCCAATCAGTATTAAGAAAACTAAGACACTGGTTAAGCCTGAGCAATCAATATCAATATGCCTTCCTAAAGAATCAAAAGCACTTGATACAAAAGACATTGAAGATGCAGTATCTGATCCAGACCTTCCGGTGCACCCGGCTGCTGTTCTTCTCACACATCAAATGGAACTCGAGCAGGCGGTTGAAAATATAGCCAAATTTACGGACCAACCTCCACGGCTATGTAAGGAGCCACCTTTGGGTCAAGTGCCCACAGTACCTGCTGTCGTGCCACAGTCACAAACTGAGGTTGAAGAGGAAAAGCGAGCTAACCCATCAAGTGAAACTGAACTTGCAGCTGCTATTGATTCCATCACAGCTGAAGAGTCATGTGCAGAAGCGGAAGCATTAAATGCTGCTCCCACTTTCAGTGCTGTTATTCCCACTCCGAATTCGTTGTTACCTATTAGCCAAGGCATAGAAACTGAAACCGTCCACACAGAGGTGAATACTATTCGTGCTACAGACTCGGATGATGGTCTTTTGATATTGAGTCCAAGGGGTCCAAGATCAGAATCTAGGATTACCGAGAATTCCTCAGTTGTCAATACACCCAAGAAAAGGGGTAAGGTTCGAGCCAAAGCACAGAAAAAGTCAAGAGGTCGTCAATGTGCCATAAATAAGAAGAACGGAGATGAAGTCCGGCCAGAGCCCTCACATTTCAAGCTGCCCGAGTCAATCCCAGAGGATCCTCAAATCATAAATTCAAAAGCACCAGTCATTACAACTGGGACTACTTTAGTGGGATCAGTGGTAACTGCTGTCGCTACCTGTAGGCGTGATGTTCCAAGCTCGACGACACCCAAAGAGGCAGAACAACCTGAAGTTGAACAGCCGGTACCCAAAGAATCAGCATTTCATTCAGATTCAAGAGTCGTCTCCAATGGCAAACAGCAAGCAACAGAGTCATCTCCCCCTAGTTTTACTCCTTCACCTGCCCGTCCACCACTTGTATCGCAGTCAGGTTTACCGTTATTGCGACCTGCTCAACTTTTGCCGAACTGGCCTCTGAGAACTGAAGAAAGTAGAATTTTTGTTAGCCCTCCATGTCATGTAACAGTGGTAACCTCTGCTGTACCAGCATCGACTTCGCTTGCCTCCCCTTCAATCAATCCCTTGATGCCTCCCGATACGAAGGCTTCTGATCTGCATCCAAGTTCTAGTACTTTAAGAAAAATCCTTATGGAACCTAAATATGTGTCGGCATCAAACAGCAATTCTATTCCCAGCACAACAGTGACAACGAGGACACCAGATCATTTCCAGGTGTCAGACAATGAAAATACTTCTCTTGCAACGGGCCCGAGGCATGTGGAAGATAAATTGTCTTCACGCCCTCAGGCGATACATTATAAATGTAAACCACTGGTAGAGTCCCCCAAAAATAATGGTGAAAACACCCAACGTACTGTGATTTCCCCTGTTACCTCTGTGATTAGTCGCATTCCGATCCCGTACGATACAGACGAGACACCACGGATTTCCCTTAGCAATCGAAGCCCGTGTCCTTTGACAAAAACTAAATTCAAAGCAAATTCTACTGAAAGTCATCGATACCTTGGCCATGACATAATGGAAGATGGAATCAGAGAACGATCTTTTGTGGAGAGTACATCACGTTCAATCCCTGGTCTTCGAGTAAATACATCACAGGGTGTTGTCGTTTTGAGTTATTCCGGTCAAAAAACGGAAGTACCCCACAGAATGAGAGCCAAAATAAGTCAAATTCCACCAGCCAGTACTGGGGACAAAGAGTTTCAGCAAGCTATGCCTAAATCTCAGACAAAGCAAGACCTGATAATTCCCATGTCTCAGTATCCCAGCACAAAAGTACCATCAACTACATCTGCTTATGGACTCACAGGCGTTCTCCTGACCAACCAATCTTATAATGCTCAACCCGTCATTTCTAGCACCAAGCCAGATAGCCGTGGACATGACAAGCCTGAAGTTTTCTATCGTACAGCATCACAGACAAGTGTGGTCAAGATGTTTCAAGAGACAGTCTCTGCTCCTCCAGTCTTGGTGTACAACCAAGCCGTCATACAGCAGCACAGTAAGAGACTAGGAACGGAAGTCTTACCCCAAAATGCAATTCAACATGCTAACCTCAGCCCTATCAAGAGCACTCACCAGCCCTCATTATCTGGATCACGATTGAGCTTCAGTCCTGGCATGCCAACTGACCGCTCAGTTCTACAACCAAAACAAGACCATCAGTCCTCACAAGCGGCGGTTCTCTCCCCCTCGCATCTTGTCAAAGTGTGTGCTCCAAGCAATTCCCTAGTAGGAACCTCAGTAGTCATGCCTCAAGGTGTGTCCTCCAGAGCAAATTTCAATGTCCCCATGCACCATCCACACTCAGAGCAGTCTTCTGTCATCATCCAACCTCACAGTGTCACCCAGTCAGTGACACATGAACCAAGGATCAACGCTTCACCGATGCCTGCAATCAGCTATGGAAGGCGAAGTAACTCTTTGTCCTCTCCTCTGCCGAGGCCAGTACAACGCTCGGACATATCTCAATCCATTGTCATCAGGCAGTCTCATTCAACTCCCCAGGGGTCATTGTCTACTAGTGGTGGTGTCAGCAGTTTGACCGATGAGGAACAGAGACCTTTTAACCAAGCCGTGAGCAGAGCCTCATTACCGCAGATGAAATCAGATGTCATGTTGCTTCAGAATGATCGTGGAGGTCTCCGTGCAAGTTTAAGTCTGGACCAGTACAGAGGCGTTCACCCGAGCATGCTGGCACATCAACAGCTGGGAGAGCAAGCCACTGTGGAACCAAGATTGTCACACAACTCAGAGAGCGGAACCAGTAACATTTCAGTGAGAAAGAACGCCAAACTTACAGGAAAAAAATCACTCAAAGCACTGGAAGGACAGCTGATCCATTCACCGAGCGGCGAAACCCCAATCATGGCAGTTCACACATCAAGCCCTGTCTTGGTGTCTCCTCACTCTCACGGCCTCCAGCTGTCTCGCAATGGTCTGGCCTCCTTTCCGGGCTATCAAGACCCACGGAGCTTCCCTCCCCAGATAACTGGACATCCTTCATCGGGACACAACACATCATCACAGGTAAATATAATGATTTTACCGCTGACAACTTTCATCATGTTAAATTGCATCCTCAACCACCTCAAGGATCCATTAATACTCAACACGATTTATGTCTCACTTGTCAGATTCTCCCAGACCCTGAACTGGGTCATCTATGTAAAATGCCTCAGTCTCTCAAGCCTGAGAGTCATCACCTTCGCCATTCTACCTCTTCAAACATGTCTGGAATACCAAGGGAGGGAATCTCACCCTCGTACCACTCTGAAATGACCACTCCAATGGGCCTGATTCAAAAACCAGATCAGTCACAACCGAAAGGCCCTGCAGCTTTCTTGGCACTCTCATCTACTTCATTTCAACCACGGCCTGATGCCAAGTCAGATCATTCAGGACACCGCTCGATTGACACAGTGCAGCTTTTGACGGTTAGAATCATACAGACTCAACAGTTGATGATCTGTAATGTATTTATTTCATTTATTTTTTACATCTCAATTAGAAAAGGGAAAGAAAGATACAAAGGCACACACAAGTGACACAATATAGCACAATAGACACAACTCCCTTCACATCTTTAAACAAAAATGTGAAACAGGTGCTTGCATATCCACCTTCCTTCATAATAACGTCAAAGGACAACCGACGTCTCCGGGCAAGTTGTGTCCATAATTTGTAAAATGGCTTCAAATGACTTCTACTGAGCGTATTTTAATAAGATTCCACCGCATATAGCTATATTTTACGTTTTAAGACTCGCGCTGAATGTTCAGGAAGTCTTGTTTTTGAGCTGGTGACGAGTCCGTACGTGACGTCACTAAAGGAACGCCCCTGACTGGAAAAAAAGACATATTGTAGCAGTCCTTCCATCACGTCAATGTATTTAGCTGTACTTGTTTGGTCTGAAAACCTGGTGTTGCACCCAAAAGCCGCCAGAAGAGGGTATCCAAGCTCCATATAAGGAATTTATCAGCCTGTGGAAACGGAGGTGGCAAGACGCCTTGCCGTGACGTCACGAACTGGAGGCGGGACTTTCTGAAAATGCCCAATTCGCAGCTCAATTTTTTGCAGATTTTGGACACTTTAAGTCATTTTTATTGGTGTTTTGCATTTGAATAAAAATATCATACTGCGTGTTTTGGGTATTTTACATGCTATAAAACGTTTTTCTCATGTCAGTTAAGAAACAAAAAAGTGACGTCGGTTGTCCTTTAAATATCAAAGAAATCCTGTGGTGACTTGAGTCCAGGAAACAGGATAATTGATTTTATTTATTTTTATTATGTTTTCGGTTTGTTGCTGAGGCAAGCTAGCCATGCTTTTGTTAAAAAAATGTTTCACTTTGATTAACGAATTGCCAGGTTTTAAGTACTGTGCTTGTCTTTGTCCTTTGTTCCCTACGGCTACACCTACTCCGTTTTTTCTTTCGGACACACGCACACACACGCGCGCGCACACACACGCACACACACAAACACACTTACGTGCCTTTGGGGTGGGTGCGTTGGTAGTGGCACACAAAACTTGATTTCGTGCCTGGAGAAATGTTCCTTGTGTGATAAAATGCAATTTTGTATCAGTAATTAATTTATTGTAATTAACATTTTCAATTATCGGCCTCATGGGATAATAAAATAAAACCTTGCTTTCATGCAGAAATATCCCATCATGTGGCAAGGTCTCTTGGCGTTGAAGAATGAGCAGGCCGCTGTGCAGCTGCACTTTGTTTCTGGCAACACTTTATTGGCTCAGTGCTCACTGCCGCCGCTAGAGGGAGGTCCGCTTCTTCGCATTGTTCAGAGGATGAGGCTGGAAGCATCTCAGCTCGACAGTGTTGCGCGACGGATGACTGTAAGTACTCCTGGTATCAAATGGAGAAGAATAAAAAATGATACGGATACACTGTATGTCATCTATGGCAGGTGGAGAATGACTACTGTTTGCTGTTGGCATTGCCCTGCGGTCGAGACCAGGATGATGTCCTAAGTCAAACGCAAGCCTTGAAAAGTGGATTCATCACCTACCTGCAGGCTAAGCAGGCAGCTGGAATCATCAATGTGCCCAATCCTGGTTCCAATCAGGTGTGGTGAACCTTTCTAACTCAAATGGTGTGATTCCCAACCACCGCACTTTGGGGATATCCTCGATTGTGTCGTAGGAAATTACCCCATTGTTGAAATGCAACAATGACAATATGATCTGCTAATACAGGTCAAGGTTTTGGTGATGTGTACTTTCACTGGCTTTATACAAGATAGTACAGTGAGACCTCAACTTACGAACTTAATTGGTTCCCAGACAGAGTGTGTAAGGCGAAAAGTGTGTCTCTAAAAAAACAAAAACATAGGAAACCATTAAAATGGGAATAATCCGTTCCCGGGTTTCCATAAAATATCGTTTTTAACTAAATAACGAATATCCGTGACTGGCTTTAAAATCCTCAATAAGCGATGGCGGTATCGGCGTGAATTAGCCGTGCTTTCTCGCATAAAATAGCTTTACTCACGCTGTCGCCGGATAGCTGCTTTTCGTGAATCCAAACTAACAGACGTTTTTCAACTTCTTCGATTGCCGAGACCGTCGCTTTGAGAGCACGGAAACACCTTTTGCAACAGACGCATCTTTGATGGCTTCTCTGTTCCGGAGAATGGGAGCAATGGTTGACTTAGCATAGCCGTGCTCGACCACTAAATCACACAAACACACACCTTGTTCGTGTTTTTCAATTATCTCCTTCTTCTCAGCGACTGTGATTTTATTTTGTGTCTTCTTGGGCTGAACACGAGCCTGTGGTGTTTTTTTTTTCCGTCCCATCATAGTAAAATTATCAGCAAAAAGCTCCAAGTAGGCGATCAACGTGTGCATTCAAAGAGAGGGGGTGTGGAAAGTAGCGCCGGCTGGAGCGCTGTTCGGTCGTGTGCTTCCGCCGAAGATCACTCCGACAGCCGTGGTGCGTGTGTATTATATATATATATATATATATATATATATATATATATATATATATATATATATATATATATATATATATTCTGTCCCGGGACAGAATGCCCATCTCTACTATAAAGGTTGGGGAAACACAGGTCTAATCATGTGACTTGTATGACTTATTCCCTCTTCATATGTTCATGTTTGTATTTCCAGCCCGCATACGTGGTGCAGATTTTCCCACCGTGTGACTTCTCCGAGAGCCACCTCTCCCGCCTGGCCCCAGACCTTCTAAACAGCATCTCCACTATTTCACCTCACCTCATGATCGTCATTGCCTCTGTTTGATTTTAGGATTTTTTTTCTAAAGCAAAACGAACACCAGCTGATTTTTGTAAACTGGAATTGCCTCATATTTTTATGAAAATCTCAATTAAGCATTTAAAGCATTTTTCCCACTGTTTTGGTTCACTTCACCAAGTCCTTAATTCACTCAATGGTGTTGAAGTGCAAAAATGTTAATTTTGAAGTACAGAATGTTTCCAAGAGCATTTCTGCTTGAATCTTCATTTGTTGCCATGTTTTGGAGGCGTCTGTATGGCTGTGGACTCATTCTTATGGAGATTCTTGATGGGTTTTTTTTCTCTTCATCAAAGTGATTGTGTTTTTTTTTCTTAAGAGAGACGTGAGGAGTCATTGCACTACGTACAAGGAAAAAAATGTGAAGTCTGTACAGATTTGAGTGTAAAATCATCCATATTATGGTATAACGCAGAGATTAAGACTACTATAGTCTGCTGCTTTTGCTCCCTGGCTAAATTGAGAGTTGTACAGTTTACAGTCAAGGTAGTCAGCAGCATCTATTGCGGGCCATTGTGCAACTGTAAATATGATACATGGTTCAAGACTGATGCAGTGTGGCGCGACCAAGTGAATTTATTATTTTACAGCTGAATGCTCATATATTTTCAATGTGTTCTTCCAACATTTGACAAAACTGTGTCAACTACAAAACCTTTTTAGTTTCCAATTCTGTGCCAAAATGTACATGTTTTCTGTAAAACAAAAGAAAAAAATATTCATCATCTATTTTAATATAACTTTGTATTTCCATTCCTTTTTGTGGATGAATGTTGGGAATTTTCTTTCACCTTTTTCAACTACTGCCCCATGCCGTCTAATGACTGATGTGCAACGAATGTGACTTGACCTCGCCATCATGCCGCTATTGGATGTGTTTGTAATTGTCTGTCCCATGTGGATTTGTCTTTCGAAAGCAAAGCTGTAAATAATTCCATGTGTCCTCCGTTTGCGCTGATATTTCTCTGTGTAATTATTGTGTGAGGAAAGGGACTCTTATGTGAAACCGATGCTGAAAGTAAATCGCGCCTGTCAGTCTTATTTGATGACTGCAAGCTCAATACCATCATTGTTCTGTTGAAGCCACTTATCATGTTTTGATAAATTCGAAGGAAAAAAACAACAATGATTGATACGAAAACTGTCTTAGTTTGGTTGTATTTCGATGCTCCTCCATGAGGACATTTTTAACTGTAAGATAATTTTGTGGTTTAACTTCTTAAGATCATTAAATGGTCCGTGACTCTGAGCCAGTTTGTCATGTGTCTGCACAACCATCAGAAAGTTCAGGGTTCCAATCATGACACAGGCCGACGTGAAGTTTGCATGATGTTCTCCCCATCGCCACCGAGATGTTTTTTAAGCACGTCAATTTAAACGTATTTAGTGAATATTTGTCCTCATGTACACTGTTTATTGGCTTGCAACCAGGTCAGGTATATACTGTCGCTTGCCGACACCCTGAGAAAGACGCTCAAGAAAATGGATTGAGTCAACAAGTACCTGCAGTCCACCCAGTGATCAAAAGAGGTCAGTAGATCCCCATATGACTCCATCACATGAATGTCGGGATCAATTGGACAGCCATCCTTGGCATTTCTCATGTATTCTCTCCTGCCGCCTGGCGTTTTGAGATACAGTAGAAGAGAGGAATATGACTGTCATTTAGTGACCTCCCAGGCCACCACTGGGAATGTTAATTGATGACCATTTTTGCAGACTGACAAGAAGCAGAGCAGACGGGGACTAGACAGAGACAGGAAGACATGTAGTCTTGAGAGGCCCCATGCAATACTTTAATTTTCACTTTTGAAAAACATCTTTTTAGGAAGGGACAAAAACTTTACAGACAATCTATGCTGTCCCATACATAGGAGAGAAGCAAGCAAATACAACAGGGGTATTTGTTAATTGTAATGCTTTTTTGGAGGGTCATATGTTTGAGAATCATTGATGACGTTTTTGTAAGTTTGAATAGATACTAAACATGTATCTGCAAAAAAAAATAAAAAAAAATAACATGACTGAGCTAGTGCACATAAAGCAATGGCAATTTTTAAAAACTGATTCAGTGGTAGCCATTTTCAGACATTTTATTTTTGCTTCGCTCAAAAACTTTTTTTGTTGTTGTAAGAAATATAAATATTTACCCGGGATAGAACGCTCAAAGGACATGACTTTGGCATTGAATGAGTTACACTGGACGAAAACAAAAAAGGCTTCGCCGTATACAGTAGACTCTACTGTATACGGCGAACCCCTGCAGTGGAGGAATTTTATCAGGCCATCCTCCTGTCCTCCATTGCCTCTGCTCTCAGCAGATGTGATTTGGTCAAAAGGAGTAAAAAAAACTATGACAGTAACACAAAGACGTCATTTTCTTTGATACATCTTACAAAAGAAAACCCCAAAAAATAGTGAACAGCGACAAAGACAACTTCAATGCTGGGTGGAAATGCACACTTGTAGACTGAAGCTAAACGAAAGGTAAAATGTCATAATATAAATAGCATACATATAATGTGGAAATGTACACATGAATGGTCCCTCAGATCCTCATCCTCCCTTGACCTCTATGTGCCCTCTGCCCGTCTCACCACGATGGGATGCAGAGCTTTCAGCCGCTCTGCTCCCAAACTCTGGAATTCACTTCCACCCAACATCCATAATATTGACTCCCTCCCTATTTTCAAGTCCCACCTCAAAACCCATCTGTTTAAAATTGCTTTCAATGTCGAGTTCAATCTGCTATTTTATTATTTATCATTTTACTTGTGGTTTTATTGTTATGTGCTTTGTTTTATTGTTTTTATTGTGAAGTGGGTGTTTTGAAAGGCGCTTGAAATTAAATGTATTGTGATTACTATTATTATTATTATTATTATTACACATTTAAAGAAGTTGCTGAGAGAAAAATAGCTGAAAATGGTTTCACGGTTAACCTCAGCACCGTGGATGGTTAACACATTTCTTTTTTTCTTAATATCGTGGTTTGGGAACAAAACAACAGCCAATTCCTTTTTGTTGTTCTTATTCCCAAAATTGTGACCTTGAATGTCGAAGCCTCATTTGCGGTTCAAACTGAAGACTTGTTGATGATCTGGCAAATGTGGCTTGCGGGCAATGTTGGGATTTAATGTTGTTCCCGAATTACACATCCCCAATAATGAATATTCAGTGAAAACTTAATTCAGCATGCGTGTGTTTTACAGACACACGCATGCTGAATTAAAAACAGGCATGCAATTTTGTTTAAAATATTCTATTTTTACTGCGACCCTTATGTGGATTAAGCGTATCGGTGAATGAATGAATGAATTGAATTGAATTTTTGAATTGTCATTTCTAGCCAATGGTTACCAAGCTTAGTGGGCATAATGAAGTAATGAAGCTCTTGATGACAACTCTCCAAAACTATGAATACTTTCGGGTTATTTCATTTAAATACAATACACCTCATCACTGTGCCATTTAATGTCATTATCCACATTAAAATGCCATGATATGAAAGCCTATCAGAAACCTGAAGAAAGTACAAATTCAGATGACTTTCAAGTGACACATAATGGGAATTCAAAGGGAAAATAAAGTGATGTGTGTTATAAATTGCAATTACAATTAGTGATTCTGGTGGTATTTTGACATTAAAAGTATGACAGAAATGTTTTTAAAATGCAATGGAGCTGCTTTAAAATGTGGAAAATATGTGTCCCTTTTCTACGGCCTTTCTGTGTGGAGTTTGCATGTTCTTTTTTTTCTCCACAGACTCTGGTTTCCACCCACATTTCAAAAATATGCATAGTAGGCTGATTGAACATCCAAAACTTTCCCTAGATTGGAGTGTGAGCGCGGATGGTTGTTCAATTCTGTGTACCGTGCGATTGGCCGGCCATCGGTTTAGGGTGTCCCTCAGCTATTGCCCGAAGACAGCTCGAAGTAGGCTCCTTGTGACGATAAACTGTTTCAGAAAATGGATGGATGGAAGTCAAGTTTCCATTTGGATGAAAGGTAAACAATATGTCTGTGTGTGTGCATGTGTGTGATTTCTTTCACAATTATGGTAATCAGGACAACAGATGAATTATGATCACCAAGGAATGGTCCTTAAAAGGATACAGTCATGAAAAGCATGTGAACCAGAGCTGTCAAAAATACTGAATTTGGTAGATGGGAGATAAAGAGTATTACACTTACAACGGCCAAGCATGAGTTTGTACCCACAAATCCATTATTACTCTCATTATTTGAAAGTCACGTGCGCTTATTGCTGTTATCATTGTGGCAGGAAGCTCTGCGTCATGATGTGGGTTCACAAAGCTATTTTGCACGCATGTTCACTTTTCAAGGCAAAACACAAGACATGGTCATGTGTTTACATCTTTCTAAACGTCCAGCTATTTTGGATTTGACCACTTCCCCGCCTCCACAAGTCAGCCTGTGGGCCAACATGAATGACTGAGACTTGGGATGGAGCCTTTGGTCGGCTAATGTAGGTTTGAAATCTGCCCCGATGTCTGTGCTTTACTCACGAGGAGACAGTTCTGGTGGTGTACAAAGAGCCATTATGTCGTGTGCTATGCCTGCTCAGCGCCTGACAATCGCTCCCACATAGGAAATGATAGGTTGGAATTTTTGGATGGTTGGAAAGTCCAAAAGTGGAATCAAAGAAATGCGAGAAAACAAAGATTGGCAAGGATGATTGGGATTGATCAGCAGTTACCTGGAGGGTTTGAGTTTTATGCCTTACTCTTTGGATGGAGCACACAAATATGGCATTTACATTGACCAGGAGCACAAATACCTATCAGTGGCATCAAGTATATGGAGCAAGCAAAGAAAGTCTTCCTGTGTACAGACGCCCCCCAACTTACGAACGAGATACGTTCCAAACAGTCGTTCGTAAGGTGAATTCGTTCGTAAATTGCTTCAGTGTTATATTTTGTATGGAATGGATGTTTGAGGCTTATATAAGTATGTTTAAAGGACAACCGACCCCACTTTTTTGTTTCCTAACGGACATCATAAAATTTTCATAGCATCTAAAATACCCAAAACACGCAGGATGATATTTTTAGTCAAATGCAAAACACCAATAAAAATGACTGAGTGTCTAAAAACTACTTCAAATTGAACCCGGAAGTGGCCAGTTTCTGAAGGTCCCGCCCCCTTTTTCGTGGTGTCACGCCAAGACGTCTTGCCTTGCTCGAGAATCAAAACAATGGCTTCAGATTCGGAGAAGATGCTTTCTTGTTACTCATCCAGTTATGAATATGATTCAAATAGTTCTGAAGAGGAAAGCATACATGTTTGCAATCGATTAAATAATTTATTCTGTGTCATTTTGAGGCATCTGGACAGAAATGTAGCACCAAAAGATGGCGCCAGAGCTCCGTGGAAATGGGCTGATTTGACTCCTGGGAATTTGTGTCAGCGAATATCAAATAGTAGTCTTGGTGCAACACACAACAATTCACCATCACGTTATTTATGTGTTTTCCTTCTAATTTTGCCATCAACACGGATCAACACGAAGTTTTCAGACCAAACAAAGTACCCAAAATGCATTGTGTGTCCTTTCTCGGTCAGGGGCGTTCATAAATGTGACGTCACGTCAGGAATCGTCACCAACTCAAAAACAAGATTTCCTGAATATTCAGCGCGAGTCTTAAAACGTAAAATATAGCTATATGCAGTGGATTAAAATACGCTCAGTAGAAGTCATTTGAAGCAATTTTAAAAATTATGGACACAACTTGTCCGGAGGCGTTGTTTGTCTTGGAGTATACAAGTATGTTTAAGGATAGTATAAGTAACCTGCATTGGTTCACACTGAAAAAAATAAACATTTAATAAAATGTGTTCTGTAAAGATATGTACATCTACAACTGGAGAGAATACTACATATGCTACTACAAAAATGTTGATGTACCGTTGTTCGTAACTCGAATGTTCGTAAGTAGGGGAATGTCTGTATTCATAATAATTGTGCTTACTTAATTACTTCATTACTGCTAGCTGTGCTGTGTGGCTCAGTGTGTCGAACTGGTTTGGATAAGGGTGCAAATGAAAAGCAGATGCTGGCCGCTGATTGACCATTCCATTCTCGTATTGTGTCCCTTGAAACTGAGAGTCAAGTTAAAAGGTGAATTGGATTGGATCGGATTGGATTTGCCTTTATTAGTCTCACAGTGGAGAAATTTACATTTCAGGCATCATTACTCCCATGTCTGACTGAAAGGAAAAGTATACCTGAAAAACCACAAAGGCACTTTCTAAACTTTCGATAATATTCTAAACTCACCATTGACACTGTGAAGGATGAGCAGTTTTCGCTCAATCTTCTTTTCCTTTGGGTGTTTCCCTTCAGGGGTCGCCACCGCGACTCAGTGTCCTCCATCTTCAGAGGTTTGATTGGCATGATTGTTTTGGCCAAGCTTTTGCATCGGATGCCCTTCCTGACACAACCCTCTGTATTTATCCGCGCTTGGGACAGACACAAGAAGACACTGGCTTGTGTCCCCTTGTGGCTATAGAACAAGCGACTCTATGAGCTCTAAGAATATATAATTTTTCCATATGTTTAATTTTGCATTTTACATTTCACACAAATTAGTTAAAATGACACATTTTATCATGGAACACGTGGACTAGTATTACAGGACAACCGACATAATTTTTTTTTTGTTTCCAAACTGACATCAGAAAAACGTTTGATAGCATCTTAAATACCCAAAACACGCAGGCTGATATTTTTAGTCAAATGCAAAACACCAATAAAATGACTTAAAGTGTCCCAAAACTGCCACAAAATGAGCTCGGAACCGGGGAGATTCAGAAAGTCCCGCCCCCTTGTTCGTCACGTCACTATTGGTCTGCCTTGCTCCAGAATCAAAACAATGGCTTCAGAGAGTTCAGATTCGGAGCGGATGCTTTCTTGTTACTCATCCAGTTATGAATATGATTCAAATAGTTCTGAAGAGGAAAGCATAAATGTTTGAAATCGATTAAAGAAGTCCTTCCGTATCAATTCGAGCAGTCTGGACTCTAATGTAGCGCCCAGAAAATGCACAAGATGGCGCACAATCTCCGTTGGAAATGGCTGATTTGTCCGCTGGGAATTTGTGTAAATGTACACCTTCTTTGTGCGTGTTAGCGCAATTGGCTGCGACACACAACGATTCACCATTATTTATGTAGTTTTTTATCTAATTTTGCTATCAACATGGATCAATACAATGTTTTCAGACCAAACAAAGTACCCAAAATGCATTGTGTGTTGCTTTCTCGGTCAGGGGCGTTCTTGACGTGACGTCACGTCAGGCATTGTCATCAACTCGAAAACAAGACTTCCTGAATATTCAGCACAAGTCTTAAAATCTAAAATATAGCTACAGTATATGCGGTGGAATCTTTGAAAAATGCACTCTGTAGGAGTCATTTGAAGTGGTTTTACAAATTATGGGCACAACTTGTGTGAAGGTGTCGGTTGTCCTTTAAATTAGGACCTAAAAACTGCTTGTCAAATATCGCCAGTAAGAACAACGTAGTTTCGCTATTCAGCCATACAGTCTGGCAGAAACATTTTCTTTTGATGGACTTTAACAGCAGCAGGTTAGCACTAACTGTTTTTATTTTCTTCTAACCCTTCTCTCACAAGGGATGTCCAGAATAAAATTCATAATTAACTCTTGCACAATCAACGGGAAAAAAATGGGGGCGGGGATCATGCACAACTGAAACACTCTGCTTTCTCTTTCTTTCTCTCTCTCTCTCTCTCTCTCTCTCTCTCTCTCTCTCTCTCTCTCTCTCTCTCTCTCTCTCTCTCTCTCTCTCTCTCTCTCTCTCTCTCTCTCTCTCTCTCCCTCCCCTTCTACTCTGTCTGTCTGTGTCTCACACTCGTGAATCAGACTCATGTGAAGCACCTTTGCTTTCACTGGTCTGAAATGCACGACTGTCAATGTTTTGTGTATTGTTTTGTGTCTATTATTTTACTTTTTGTTAACAGTTTAGTTCGACACTTTGTTACAGCTTCAGCTGTTGTTAAAGTAAGATACAAATAATGATGTATTTATTCGTATTGTACTGAAACACTCCTTTTAACCCATTACTGGGGCACTCTCACAACTATTAAAACCCTACTACCGATACACATGAAATCTGAAAAACAACTTTTCAGTCATTTATGAGGGGATTTCAGTGGTTTTGATTAGAGCGTTTTAGTACCATATGAGGGCAGAAAGAAGAGTCACTTGTCAGTTTGTTTGAGTATTCATCAGTGGGTGACAAAAAATAAGCATGAACCGTGTGTTCCCACACCTCCACTTATCCAAACAGACTTTTCTATTTCCTCCTCTTGGTTGTCGTATCTGATGCCGCCCCTGTGGGGTCACGTGGAACTGAATCAACAGGTGGTTGTCGAAAAGGGGCTCTTAGCGGTTCAGTAGCACCCCCACCTCAACTCCCCTTTCCTACTCCGTGTTGACTATCCTGAGCGTCACCCCTTCTGGCACCTTCCTCCGCGCTCCCTTAAATGTCCACAAAAGCCTTTAGAGCATCGGTCACTTGATATGGATAGAGGAGCGAGCACGGATGTGCCTTGAGGAGAACCTCATTCTCTTTTGCTGAGCAAATGGGAGCATCTGCCACTCCCCTTTTTGACCTGCATCTCAAAACACACACACACACACACACACACACACACACACACACACACACACACACACACACACACACACACACACACACACACACACACGCACACACACACACACACACACACACACACACACACACACACACACACACACACTCAACGTCAGAGGAGGCGTCGTCTGAGAATATGAGCATGTTCCGGTTCAGGGCATTGGAATGTTAAGATAACATTGTGATAAGCAGGGGAAGTCGAAAGGCTTGATTTTGAATGAAGATGCACACGAACAGGGTGGCTTCGAATTTCTAAGTACAGCATTTCAAGGTCTAAAATCATTTCAAGTTCTGGTCTGGATAAGAGATGTTGAGTTCATACGATGCTAACATTAGCTGCGAGCTCCATAACTGGCTAGCTGTTGTTGCTACTTATTTCCGAATGTTTTGTATTTTATTGAATTCTTGTTTTTCAGCAACCCGGTCTTTCCTGTTTTTATTGTTCTTTGGTGACCTGGAATTGATCCAGGTGATTTTGGAAAGAATCGGTGTCTACTGTACTCCTATTTTCCTCGCTGCCATGCATGTTCTTTAAAGGGAACCAAAAAGTGTAAGCAAATGACAAATGACTCACACATATATTCCTCCTCTGCAAAAGCCAACGGAGGCTTTGGTGTTAACCATTCTTGAGTCAAAACAGACATCTCTTGCCTTGTGTGGTGGGTGGATATTTGTTAAGTGTCAGAAAACGAGGCTTTTAAGGAACGAACATACTTGTTCAGCATGGAAGTGGAAGAATGCCAATTCATTTGTGGATTGGAGTCAGCACGTGATACAGAAACTATGTAAATTCCTGTAGATTTAATTCTGTTTGACTTTTTAAAAATATGCAAACAGTCGAAAAAAAAAATTCTAAATGATCGCATAATCTAAATGAGCGCAAGGGAATACTTTCTCATTCACTTGTCATTTATGAGCCTACACACAGTGGGGCCACTTTACCACCTGCGTTTACGCACGACGAATTACATGCTATAATCATTCATATGATCACAGTTGACCTTCTTGACATTCTTAACTCTCATTCTTCTGTTAAATAGACAGAAAGCACAATGTATTGTATGATTGCAATGGGACCAGAATGCCTACCAGGTGCAAACGAGCACCAATATACATAGATCTTATGGATCAATGAGGCCACTGATTGGCACATTAAATACCACAAGCACAAAACCACAGAATAAGAAATCAAAATGAAGTACAATAACTATTTTTGTAATATTTTTCACAAAAACATAACTTGTATTTTTACATGAATTACATGATCCTTTTCCTGCTAATCATTGCAAATCCACAAAATGAATGAATAGACAGATAGATAGATGGATGTATGGATTTGGGTGAGTGGTTGAATGAATGAATGAATGAATGAATGAATGAATGAATGAATGGGCTGAAAGGGGCGCTAAAAGGTCCAGTGAAAGCACAACTAAGTCATGTCTCCCATCTTGTGGCAAGGTTGTAAACACAAACAAAGAAAGAGACAAACAAAAACTTTTATTTCTTTATTTAGTTTTAATTGTGGGGCAGGGGCTTTGATTAATCAATGGCCCACATGCCAGTTTGCCCATCCCTAAAATAGGCCTTGCTATTCATGGAAAGACTATAAGTGGCAGACGAACAAGAAAGAAAATGTAGCTAAAACAATCCATTACTGGGCTGAGTCATCTTAAATATAACGGAAATTAAATAACGAAAAGGAAATCGTCCAATACAAATACTACCTCATCTATTTTATTAGGATGTATGATTAGTAGTCCGCAATTGGCTGGCAACTGGTTCTGGGTGTCCCCCAACTACTGCCCAAAGACAGCTGGTATTGGCTCCAGATGCCCTGAGACCCTTGTGAGGATAAAGCGGTTCAGAAAATGGATGAATGGATCAGAGTATTTTGTTGGGGTACAAATATCTAGATAGGAGCATGGTAGGGTGTTAAATTACGGTGCTCATGGAGACCCCCCCCCCCCCTCCCATGTAGCCGACATCACATCCAGCTATTGCTGATTGTTTAGTGGAAGACTTCTGTGCAGTTTCATTGCGTTGTCTGTGAACGTTCATTGGACACAAAATGAGGCTGGGATGTTGCTTTGCAGGGGGTGGAAGTGAAGGCTAATCATGCTAGCAGATGAGGATTTGTGTTTACAGGTGTGTGTGTGTGTGTGTGTGTGTGTGTGTGTGTGTGTGTGTGTGTGTGTGTGTGTGTGTGTGTGTGTGTGTGTGTGTGTGCGTGCGTGCGTGCGTGCGTGCGAGAGAGAGAGAGAGAGAGACAACAATTGCCAGGCTGTTTCCACTGTGCTGCCGCAGTTGCCTTACACCTGTGCTTTAAAGCCCCCCTCGGTGCGCACACACACACACACACACACACACACACACACACACACACACACACACACACACACACACAAACACGTCCGCACGCACACAAACCCGCAACCCCGAGTCACTTTAGTTCTCGTTTTACATCCTGCATTAGCACTTAGTGCTGCACTACAAAGAACAATATACTTAACAGGCGTACCAGGTGGGATCATGCACATACGAGCCTCCCCACCACCCCACTCCCGGGCACGACACCATATCGTTTCACTCAAACGAAGTGGAGTAAAAACACTTTTTCTCTTGAGACACGAGTGGAACAAATTACAGGAGAAAATGTGAAAATTAGCTTCTGAGCATTTCTGAGGTGCCCTTCAGCAAGACACCGGATGATGTTTGCACTGCTTGCCTCACACTGCCTCTTTTCCTGCTCGGGGGTATTTATGAATATGCACAAATGAACTGAACAATAAATGTGATGTTGAATACTACCCAGCAGGAGTAATAAATTAGACCTGCTTCTTTGCTTTGAATAACGCAATGTTTGTGTTTATTTAAATGTAGTAAGTACATTTATTTTGGAATTCGCTGAACTTTTGCTTTCACACCACAAAAGCCTGAAAAGCACGCCTCCAAAAAGCCAAAGAAAATGGTTTAGAGTTGACGAATAAGTCAATTTTCGTTATATCGAGCTCAGATGTGTGATTTCGTATTTAAGCATTTAACCAATCACATTCCAGCCATCATTTGTTACCAGGGTCAGAAATCTACCTGGTCGCCTTCATAATCAGTTCTGCAGGCCCTGGTGCATCAAATGTGTCGATCAAACTGTTAGGGTATAACCAATCAGATTTTGGGTTGGCAACCCAAAAGGGGTACCAACGCCTTCTTGAAGGCGCTTGTCAACGTCAGAGTTTTCGCAAGCTATGATTGGCTAGTCACTAGCTAATCATAGATTCAGCCATAGCGCTACTGAAAGCTTAGAGATGAAATCCATGGCTCGCTACTGGAAATAAAATGTTTACACTTCTGCTTTCTACTACTGCGCAGTGTTTCTGACGACTAGTTGGAAAAGACAACTATAACTGGTGATTAAATCACCAGTTATAGTTGAATTAGATTCAAAACCAGAGTGTGTATTTTTTCATGATACTAGTAGTGCCCTAGTGGCTATTTGTCTGCGGTGGCTGGTCAATCGGGCTCATCCTTCTATTTGCCTCTCTGCCATTCATGTTCATCAGCAGACTACAGTATTTGACTTCAAGACAAAAAAAATAAATAGGTCAAAATCGTTGTAAAACATAACTAAATATATGTATACATTTTGTACACCTCTTTTTACACAAACAAGGTATGTGATGATGTAATTAGTAGAGTAAAAATGTTTTACTCAGATAGGCTCTTTGAAATATCCAGTCTGTGTGGAGATATTTTTGAAACCGGCACTCGTTAAAAGTTATAGTCGCTCCTATGCAATATGAGTTGGAATAAGAGTGTGACATCTGACTAGCAGCTCAGTTTCCATAGTTTATGCATATACTTTGTCACCATTTATAAAAGGAAGGGGGACAAGTCAGTCTGTGGCAACAGCCGTGGCATCTCCCTACTTTCTGTTGCTGGCAAGATTCTTGCAAATGTAATGCTATTCCGTCTTACATCACACATTACCGAAGACATCCTCCCAGAGACACAATGCGGTTTCAGAAAGGACAAAAGCACTCTGGATATGATCTTCGCTGCGCGCCAAGTTCAGGAGAAATGCAGGGAACAAAACAAGGACCTCTTTATCACCTTCATTGACCTTACCAAGGCATTTGACACAGTTAACCGTGACATTCTCTGCACCATACTGCAGAAATTTGGCGTCCCCTCCAAATTTCTTGCCATCCTTAAACAGTTCCACAGCGGCATGCAAGCCACTGTACTTGTTGGTGGCCAGCAATCTTCCCCTTTCCCCTGGAAGTCGGGGTGAAGCAGGGCTTTGTAATGGCCCCTGCTATATTCAACCTGTTCCTGATGGCAGCTACGCTCCTCTTCCATAAGTCCACCAGGAAGGTGACAGCGTACAAATCCAATTCCGCCTGGATGGTAGACTGTTTAACATCAGACGCCTACAGGCCAAGACCAAGACGCTGATCAGTGGCATCCACGAGTTACAGTATGCAGATGATTGTGCCATGCAACATGCCCTTGATACCATGTCCTCCATCTACCGATCACTCGGTTTCGTGATCAATGTAACCAAAACGGAGGTCATGGCAAAAGAGAGTTCTCCACCCCCTGTGTTCACCCTCAGTGGCACACCCCTCAAGGTTGTCCAGCAATTCAGCTACCTCGGCAGCATTCTAACACCCTCCTGTCTAATTGATGATGATGTCAAGACCAGCATCAATCAAGCCTCCAAAGCTTTTGGCAGATTGCGTACTCGTGTGTTTGAAAACAACCACTTAAGAACTCCAACAAAAGTCGCAGTCTACCAAGCAGTGTGTGTGTCAACGCTGCTATATGGCGCAGAAGCCTGGACCATCTATTGACGCCATGTGAGACGCCTTGATGCATTCCACATCGGTGCCTCCAACGGATCCTTGGCATCACCTCGCAGGATCGTGTCCCACACATTGACATCCTTCAACGCACTGCCTCCACTAGCAAAGAGGAAACTCCGGTGGATTGGACATGTCATCCGGATGCCTCGCTGCCGCTTGCTTCGGCAGGTGCTTTATGGACAACTCTTGTCAGCGAATAGGAAGCCTCGTGGTCCTAAGCTGCAATACAAAGACCAGCTTAAACAGACTCTAAAGAAATGCAACATCAAGCCCAGCGATCTGGAGTCTGCTGCAGCTAACAGGCCACTCTGGCGTTCCTTATGCCACAAAGGGGTGACACAACTTGAAGACAAATGCACCCAGAGGAGGATCGTGCGTCACCAGCAAAGACACCTTAGTGCTGCTCCAGTACCGCCCCGGCACCCTGGTCCGGGCCTCACATGTCCTGAATGTGACAGGTGTGTGTGTGTGTGTGTGTGTGTGTGTGTGTGTGTGTGTGTGTGTGTGTGTGTGTGTGTGTGTGTGTGTGTGTGTGTGTGTGTGTGTGTGTGTGCGCGCATGTGTGTGTGTGTGTGTGTGCGTGTGTGTGTGTGTGTGTGTGTGTGTGTGTGTGTGTGTGTGTGTGTGTGTGTGTGTGTGTGTGTGTGTGTGTGTGTGTGTGTGTGTGTGTGTGTGTGTGTGTGTGTGTGTGTGTGTGTGTGTGTGTGTGTGTGTGTGTGTGTGTGTGTGTGTGTGTGTGTGTGTGTGTGTCACGGCTTCGCTTGTTTGAATCAGAAAACATTTTAACCTTGACATGCACCCCGCAAACTCATAACAAAAGATAAGCTGTCCTCTGGAGTTACTGCATGCTGTCTTTGAAAGGGTTAAACATGATAACAATGTTCACGTCTTTATCCAGTGAGGTCTTTCTCTGGGTGAGTGGCTCGTTTGAAAAAGATATAATTGCTTCCGACGGTTGTGCAGTTTACAGTTGCCGGTGTGATAAAAGCATGGCAGGTTAGCTTAGCACATCTGTCTCCATTTTCTCTCGAAGAAGACTGAGCAAGCCACTGCTACTACTGGTGTTTGCATGCCTACTACTTGTTAGACCTCCTCCCTTAAAATGCTGTTTGCGTTCAACACATATAGTAATATTCTAGAAATACTTTCAGTGCACTTGTAGAACAACTGTTTCTTGCGAGAGATGGTTTTCCATCACTGCTACTGTATTACCTTTCTGCACATTAGGCGGAAAGCGTCTGTACACGAGTAGGACAACGATATGTTATGAATGTGGTAAAAGTGTTGAGTGGAGTTGACGAGAGCGTGAGACTTGGGTAATCTGGGGGTTTCTGGGGAATTTGAGGGAGTTCTATGCTTTGGGGTGAGGGGCTTTGTGAAACTGGAGCCTTAAGAGGGGCACATGTGGAATGGGGAGCAAGAAGGTGGGGGTATGCGCCTATAAAATGTTGCCCTTGCCTGAAGAGGTTCACCTTCTTTCCCACTGTGTGTGTGTGTGTGTGTGTGTGTGTGTGTGTGTGTGTGTGTGTGTGTGTGTGTGTGTGTGTGTGTGTGTGTGTGTGTGTGTGTGCATGTCTGTGCGTGCGTGTGCGTGTGTGTGTGTGTGTGTGTGTGTGTGTGTGCGTGCGTGTGTGTGTGCGTGCGTGTGTGTGTGTGTGTGTGTGTGTGTGTGTGTGTGTGTGTGTGTGTGTGTGTGTGTGTGTGTGTGTGTGTGTGTGTGTGTGTGTGTGCGTGCGCGCGCGCGTTTGTGTGTGTTTTATCAATGCCACACTGTATTGAAATCATGACCGCGAGGGTTTTGTTCCCGTGAGTTTAAAAAAAAAAGTTTTTGCGGCCCTCTATCAATCGATGTAAGTCAGAAAACAACATTTTTTTACACCAGGAGTGTCAAGACATTTTAAATTAAGTTGTAAATAAGGTTACAAAAGTGACTATGTTTACCTGGAATTGAATAAAAACACGAACGCCAAACAAACAGGTGTATGTAAAAATAAGCTAAGCAATTTTGGATTGCTTTGATAAACAGTGTCTGAAAAGGTGCTAAATACATGTCCCCATTTTCTATTTTATTTGAGATATCATTTGGGACAGACGAGAGAATTTGCATTTGACAGCATTGGCTTCACAGTTTTTGTAAGAATGCAAATCTACTTAGGTGCAAGTTGCTTTTCATCAAAATCGTACTCCTGAAGCTCATAAGCGACCTAAAGTCAGTCCACAGTGTGTAAAGTTTCATCACTGCCAATGAGAACTTTGGTTGATGGCTATAAAGCTTATCCCGAGTGATTTGAACTTTATTCAACAACATAAATACTTTTTTTGCCAGGCAGGATATTGGCAACGCTGCTCCAATGTTAATTGGTGAGCAATGGGCAAACATTGCAATGCATCAGGCAATAAAATGGTGATGTGCCCCTGTATGGCTGCACATTCTATCTCCTCTCAATACAGCCTTCAATTTGCAGGTTTTGATTTGGCCCAAAGGTGAAAAATAACCACTGTTGGTCAGCTTCTTTAAAAGAGTAGCCAACTGGCAAGTGCGCTGTATGTCGACAAAGGTTAAAAAAAAGTGGTTTCATGTTTTCTGATCATATTGCAACTGATATGTGAAAAGTTACACAACCCAGATTGTAAGGTTCATTGGATGGCAACTATGGTTGAAACGTGATAATAATCCCTCTCCCTGTTAAGTAATTTGTTTTCACTGGCTATATCTCAAGGTAATCTTTATTGAGTGAGGATTGAATTTGGACAACAAAACACACAGCACAAGTAAGAACATAGCCTACTTAATGTCAAAAACAGATAGTGTATCTTTGTTAACATACATGAAGATGATTAAAACAATGTCAAAGAAAGTAACACACGGGAAGAAAATGTTTTCCTCGAGTCACAATACGGAGCTATCTACTAACAGCTCGATGGCACAAGGGTCTCACTAAAATGTCCCCTGGGTGATGACGTGGACATCGATGCTGGACATGGACAGCAGTTGCTCATCACTCTCACGTTCCCTCCTGAAACTGTGTCGCGGGATGAGGCCTTTACAATCCACGAACTGTCTACACGTCTTTTGGAGATAATTCCCGTAAATTATGACAAGCTATTAACGGGCCAGCTGCTATAGAGAGTGTCCATTATCCTCGTATGAATCAATTTCTCTGCGCCTGTCACACCGATTGTGTCTCTGTATGTCGAGATGGGCATGACAAAGCTCCATCTCCCTTCACGGTGGCAAACAGTTGCACATGCATTGTACATCTATTGTCCCTTCTTGTACACACCACACAAAGGATTCAATACTTCAATCCTCTTTGCATTTCTGAATATCAAATCATAGTAGCCACATTTCAAGATAGCAAATTGTTTTTTCGCTCAACTGCAATTCACATTTGTGTCTCTTTATGACATGAACTCAGCAGCATATGATATTATTTTATTTAAAGACATATTAAAGACGTTTTGATAAATATGGTATGTGTAGTTATAATATAATATAAAGTCCACACACCCTGGTCCAGTGTTAAGTCTCTGTGATGTGAAAAGAAATGTGTGTAGGCCAAATCATTTTTTTACTGTATTCACCGATAATGTGGTCAAACAACGGTACAAATTAGGGAAATCAACTTTGCAGTTGCAAAAGTGTGCAGACCAGTGGCGGTCCGTGCATTTCACACCTGGGCCGTCAGTGAAGTCCTGCTTAGTCCGACTTGAACAAATATCCCTCTTAATACCATAATTTATGACACAACGGCTGGAGATATCATTTACAAAAGCACACGCACGCAGTACTGGCCGTGGCATCACCTTAATCGTCTACAACACAGGCTTTTTTCCGGAGCAATTACACATCAATAAATCTGCATCAGTAATTAGAACTTGTCACTATACGTGATACTGCAAACACTTAAAAATAAAAGGAAATTTAAAATCATTTGTCCACAAAGTTTTATGAAGTCCACCAAGAATATGCAATCTTTAACAAGATTTTACGCTAAATTACAACAAGACGTTCACAAAACGAACTATTTGTTGAAAATAAAAGTAAACAAATCTTTTTCATTTGTTCTTGAGAATAGGCTTACCTACATGCGACAGCGAGTTGTCCTCTCCTTCAGCCATTGTGGGTTAAAAAAGCGAGTAGATATACTTGGTTTTTCTGCTAAAGTTTCCGGGTTTCCGGGCTGAGGGCTGAGATAAAGTGAGTATCCAATCACAGGACGCGTACGTCAAGTTCAACGCGAGGCCCTCTAGCTACCCTTACTGTGCCAACTCGTGATCTGATTGGCTATCGCAACTGTATATCAACTACATGTGCCCGTTCATGTACAGCGCACAGACGCCCTCACTGTTGATTCTGAAGGCGTCGGTCAGATTTCATACAGCCTAGCGACACAAACTAGCTGAATTCTGATTGGATTAAAAACTCTGACCTAAAACTACAACACTGAAAGGAGCATAACCAAATGGATATAATATAACATGAAGAAAACAGTATGTAGAAAAATTATATATATATATTTAGAAAAAATACTTTTTAAATGCGTCTGTGTAAGCTCTCAGTCGTACAGGAGTGGTCCATCGATGAGAAGGTTTCTTCAGCCGTCATCTGTACAATTTTGAAGGTTTCGGACGTTTCGCCTCCTATCCAAGAGGCTTCGTCAGCGCTTCGTCACCAGTTCGCTGACGAAGCCTCTTGGATAGGAGGCGAAACGTCCGAAACCTTCAAAATTGTACAGATGACGGCTGAAGAAACCTTCTCATCGATACTTTTTAAATGAAATTGACTTTTATTATAATTATGATAATGATGTCTGATTATGTTAGTCCAGCAGAGAAGGCATTGCTGGCCCTGATGGCCCACCACTGGTGCAGACGTTATAACATGACTCCAGCTGTGTTCAGAATTATCCAATCACATTTAAACTTATGTTAAGTAGGTGCAGCACACACACGCGCCCACCTGTCACCATTTACATGGTCTCTGACTAACCCCCAATTAAAGTTCAGCTGTTCTTGTAGGTTTTTCCACATCTTTCACTTGTACAGCACTTTTCCACCTCTAAAGCACCCAAAGCGCCTCACAAGACGACACAGCATTGGGAGCAATTGTTATTTCAGTATCTTGCTCAAGGATACTGACGCATGGTCTCAAGGTCAGGGGCTCAAACTCACAACCCCTGAAGAAGACCACTCTATCACTCGATCTAACCCAGTGTTTTTCAACCTTTTTTGAACCAGGGCACTTTTTTTTTGCGGCACACCACGAATCATCTCGCAAGAGGCAATCAGTGACGTCTTGCCACATGGACGAATATTAAATTACCCTCCCAGTCTTTTCAGCACGGACACAGGACAATGACATAATATTGGCAGAAAATGATTCATAAATGTTTGTAAATTTTTACATTTGAAAAAGGGGCATTGGATAGTTTCTCACGGCACACCTGACGATCTCTCACGGCACACTGGTTGAAAATCACTGATCTAACCCACCACACTTTTATTTTGTCAAGGCACACTAAATCTTCTGACACGGCTCCAAATGCAAATATCACTAAAAGTCTCAAATGAAATCATGATAATCTTGTCTGAATTTAGTTACAGATTGCTATCACCTGTTGGACTACAAAACATACTGAGACAATTCTTTTGGATGAAAGGCAACCATTGATTATACAGGTTACCTGGAGTGAGACATGTAGTGCGAGAGCATTTGATGGTTCTGCCTGTCTTTATATGTCAGTGGCAAAAACAAGTAAACTGCAAAGAATGTATCTTCATATAGCCTCTATGGTTCCATTTCAATGATTTAAGCCAACAAGCACAGGCAGGTTTTTTTTTTAATGGGAGTGTAACATGACTTTCAGTGACTGCAAGTACCAAGACTAAGAACTCACATCTGATCATTAAAAAACACTGTTTTGACCCCAAACAATGTGCTTTGACCTCTACAGCTACGCACAATATTGATAGCATCAGCTCATAGTTGCAGTAGCATTGATAACCTTTGTTTACACTCAGATAAGAAATTTCACCAAATGTTTCTGCTGAATGTGAGCAACCTTGTTATGTTTTTGATTATGTTACCCATTTTGGTGACAGGAAGGAAGGGTGGGCACCTGAGTCATAATATACCATACCATGTATCTTTGGAATGCTGTGCTTTTCATTCCATTGCCATTTGTTTTCATTCAGGGCCTTCTTGGTCATTTACTTTCATACGTAAGTTGAATGTGTCACAGTTTTCAATATTTGAACTGATGGTGTGTCTTTTATAATACCAAGACTGGACTGTAGAGACAGTAAAAAAAATAATAATAATAATCTCATCTTCCGTACCGCTTATTCCTCATTAGGGTCGCGGGGGTTGCTGGAGCCTATCTCAGCTGTCTTCGGGCACGAGGCGGGGGACATCCTGAATTGGTTGCCAGCCAATAGCAGGGCACACAAAGACATACAACAGTCACTCTCACACTCACACCTAGGGACAATTTGGAGTGGTCAATCTGCCTGCCATGCATGTTTTTGGAGTGTGAGAGGAAACCGGAGGACCCGGAGAAAACCCACGCGGGTCCGGGGAGAGCATGCAAACTCCACACAGGGAGGCCGGACCGGGACGCGAACCGGCGACCTCTGCACTATGAAGCCGGTGTGCTAACCACTCGACTACCGGGCCGCCCAATAATAATAATAATAATAATAATAATAATAATAATAATAATAATAATAATAATAATAATAATAATAATAATAATAATAATAATAATAATAATAGCAGGAGTAGTAGTGGTATTTATAGTAGAAGATATCTAAGCAAACATACTACCTTTTCTCATCTTCTACTTGTCATTACTAGTGTGGTGTATGCCATGTGAGGCCACAGACCAGGGACAAAAACATCCAGTGCTCCAGGATAATCGCTGAAGATAATTTTTCAGAGACATCAAGAAATCAAGATTTTCATCCTTTGGTCACAAGAGAGGGAAAATATTCAATTTGGCCCATTAGTCATGTTGTGGTTAGTCAATTTAGCCTGACAATTCTTTTATTCAGATGCTCAGTTCTTATTGATCTTCCTGTGACCCATATGTGAGACTTTGATTCCAATTTCACCCACGAGCTCCTGATTCACACCTTGGTCTTGTGACACTAGTGAGTCAGATGAAACCAACGCCGGAAATTAGATGTTGTGTTCTTGGGGTACATTTATTTATGTTTCTAGCATTTTAGACTTCAATGGTAGTGTGTACTGTGTTGGGTTATTTTTATGTTGAGGGAGCAGAAAACTTCCACTGTAATATAAGCTGTTGTTCCATAGGACTACTTTATATTGTAGCCAGGTGTCATTTTTTTCAGGGGCTGCCTCATGCAAATCGAAAATATTTGCAAGGTGTACTCACTGTTTTAAAATACTGTGTACCAAGCGGAATCTCGAAGGTTGAACATGATCTGTAACAGGACTCTAATGGCCTTCTGTTCAAAATAGCGTAACTAAATGCACATCAGAAAAAAATGGATTACCTCTGCATATATTTTAAAAGGTTTTTTATTTTTTGAAGTGTATGTGACAAAGGGGTCGATGCGAATGGTAAAATCCAAACAGCGAACAGCATATCCATCTCACCATTTTTAAGCTGACGGTTGGAACCCAGGCTTTGAAGTTAAAAATTATTTGAATGATTGCCTCAATCATGGATGGATGGATGGATGGTGATCCGAACTTTTTGAGATCCCTCATTGCCATCGACAAAGTTAAGAAAGGAGCTGAACATGTGGTTCTCAGTTGTCACTGGGACCTTTTTTCTGTCATCCTCCTAATATGCTACATGAGTAATCTTGAAATGTTTCTTCTCTCATAAACCGCAACAACTTGTGTTCCGACATTCCTCAAGCCTGTAACTGAGAAAGTGTACTCGTGCAACTTGTTACAAAGTAAACAAAACTCTGGTTCCATTTCATCATTGAGGTTGCGCCCATAATTCACGCAAAGACCCATGGGGCCAATGAGTTAGTTAATAGCACCTGATGAGAGGCAGGATTACACACTGGACTGGTCGCCAGCCATTTGTAGCACATATATTGAATTGAGTGTTTTCAATGAATCTAAAGACGCATGATTTTAGATAGCGGGAGGAAGATGCAGCACAGGGAGCGCATGGAACATCACATTGAAAGTGCGAGGCAGATGTGCTAACCAGTCGCCCACACTGCCACTCTGTCCTTTTATATTAGTAGGATGAGGCGTTACCCTGCTTTCCCCATTGAAGTAAACTTACATTTACATTGAAAAGGACAGATAGCAAATCATAGTTTCCGAAAACTCTGACGTTACCCAGGCCTGCCGGCCCTGCGAGTCATCAACTCCAAATCTCATTGGTTAAAGCAACAGACATCAGTTAAAGCAACAGAGTCATTGACACCGCATTTAATGCGGCAGGGCCTGCAGAACTGATTGTGAAGGCGCCCAAGGTAGATTTCTGACCCTGCTAACAAATGATGGCTGAAATGTAATTGATTAAATGCTTTAAAAACACACATCTGGAAGCATCACAACAGGGGAAAGTAATGAAAGGAAGCTGAAAGACTATTTGAAATTATTTATAAGCATGTATGGACAAAATATAATTAATCAGTCTTTGATTGAGATATTTAGGCCAGCAGAGAAGACAGCAACGCTACTGCTATATACAGTATATTCATTGCAGTTACCATTGGACATAACAATTACATATGGATTACCACTAAAAATAAACTTTGACATAATCATCGACGAATGATCCGGTGCACCTGTGTGGTTTCTAAAACTAAACGTTTCACCCTTAAGCACAAAAAGCTGGCCCACTTCAGGTCGAAGTAGTTTTCAATAAAGTTTGTTGTTATAACTTCTTTTCGACACATAATATTGCCGACGGTTCGCGAATGCAGCAGCAAAGGTTTCTTTGGAGGAGTCTCCCCCTCCTCTTCCTTTTCCTCCCACGCACACACGCACACACGCACGTACACACGCGCACATTCCAGCAAGCAAGCGTTTCTGCTTTGTGAATGAGTGTGCGCGCGTGCCTGCGTGTGTGTGCTTGTGTATGCAAAGCGGCGCTCCACAGCCGGTCAGTCACAGCCCGGGAGTTTACAACGAACAACCGAGTGTGCGAGCGAGCGAGCGCGGACGCAAGTGGAGCAAATGGAATTTTTCACCGGGGTCCGACCGTTCTCAATATTCACTTATGTGCTCATTAACGGCATCCTTGTCACCCTGCAGAGCAAAGAAGGTGAGTGTCACGTCCGCCTTCAAAGTTCAAACTTCACCGGCGTCGATGTGCCGCACCACACCGAGTCACTTGAAGAAAGTTAAAAAAGTTCAGCAGTTGAGTGCGTAGATCGAACATTTGAAAATTGCACCTTTATTACATATGCTCTTCGTTTTGTACTTGTATCAGTAGCACTATTGACGTTCATGACAACTTAAAAAAAAACCTTCACAGGGGAAGGACTGAATAAATAAACCGATTAATAGATGGATAGAAATCCCATCTGACCTGTCGCATCGTTGTGACCCACGAAAGCAAATAAAGTGAATGTAATTTACTTCAGTGACTCACAAAATTAATTTTGATTTTTCATTTCGACATAAATTGAAAATTTGCCCCTGAATTATTTTATTTTTATTGCTCTAACAACCACTGTTTTCCATCTTAACATAACTTGAGCAGTCGTATTCAAATGTAGTTTTCTTAAGTAAGTCCATGACTTCTGAATTAAAATTATTAGTTTCACAACCAGAAAAACTCTCCTGATGGAAACAATAACTGTGTTATGGCCCACACGGAAGAAGACTTTGACACTTGTCTCCACACACAGAGGTGCTTTTGGACATGAAGGCCACAGGAGGTGAGCTGGGTTGGTTGACTTGGCCTTTTGAGCAAGGAGACAAGCCTGGGGTGAGTATTGCTCTGGCACACACACGTTTTACACACTTGGAATTTGCCCGCACCAAGACTTTGCACAGGAAGGGCCAAGCCTCGGTTTGTGTGAAATATTTGACCATTTGACTTGTAGGGTGTGCTTGTGAAAGGTCTCGGCCGTTAGTGTCAAACGCGCCACTTGTTGGCTTCTCGTTTGAGAAGGAAGGGGTTGAAGTTGCCTACCGTGCACGTCTGGGCTCCGCCAAAGCGGAGGCAGACAGAATAGCAGCTTGCCCTGAGCTGGGAATACTTGTGGCTTCTTGCGGTTTGGAGCTTCGGGCAGCACAATTATATGTTAGCAAGCAATTAACTTTTTGGTCGGCCTCCTTTCTAGAGAAGTGGGGGCTTTTTAATGTTCACAAATACCGCGGCAAAAGTATTGTGAAGGCAAATGAAAATGCCTTCATTGTTTTAGACAAATGCTGTGATTAAACAACAGGCGCGTTTGTCCTTGTCCACAATGCGGTCTCACAGTAGTTGGTCTGTCTTAATTCGTTGTAAGTAGGCTCGTTTTGTGTGCTGATGACTCAGACGTGTCCCTGCTGCTCGTCTCCTTTGCTTTAGATGTTACTTTTATTTCAGGTGGCATACCGGGGGTGCATGGCCACACACAATTTGTACAGCTACAGTACTTTCGGTGTACAAAAAGTGCATACCCTGCCGGGCCTGCCTCAAAAGGCCCCGTGGGGCTACTTGTTCCTTGAGCCAAGGCTATGTTCAAACATGTTGCGGGTTTTCCAGAAATATGTGTGGCAACATTTAGTGTACAGTAGAAGCAGTGTCGGAAAACTGACTGGAAATAACGTGGGAGCGTGCAGTGATTTCTCACGCTGTGTTGGTTCAGCACAGGACTCGTGTAAGAAAAAAAAAGAATGAACACTACTCACTTTTCCGCAATGCCGTGACTTTAATTACTGCTGCGAAGGAAATTGAAACCAGGTTTAGACTGCAGGGATGGAACCATTGTATGTGGTATGCCGTCAGCCAGATGACATTAAAGTAGGAATTGAATCCCGACCTTAAATTTCGTATTTGTAATAGACATGGGTGCAATTATGATTGACAGCAACTGTGGAAACAAAGTTGGCCTTTGCAAAGGAAACACTGCGACATTATGCATTTTTCACCATCTTTGTAACACGTCTGTGACATGATTTTGACATAACAGTACTTTCCGGTGTATAGGGCACATCCAAAAGCCTTGATTTTCTTCAAAAGACGACCCTGTGCCTTATACGCAGGTGCGCCTTATATGTGAAGTAATATTGAGCCACAAGAGGTCTCGCGACTACTGTCAGCAGTCACCGACTCCATTTTCCCCTGTAGAAGAAGTAGAGCGTAATTGCAGCCCCTACTGTAGCACCTGTGGTGTGTCTTATATTTGGAAAACTTTTATATATTTATATATTGTATTTGGGAAACTTTATTCTTTCATTAAAGATGCGCTTCATAGCCCGGTGCACCTTATCTATGGAAAAAGTTTAAAAATACACCATTCATTGGGAGTGCGCCTTATAAACCGGAAAAAAAACATTACAACCAATCACTCATCTTGCATAAAATGCAAGATAACGTGCTGATCCCATCCAACAAAACTCACAGTCGCTCTGCTTACCTGTTGACAAGCATGAGTATGGCACCCCTCAGAGCATTTTTGCGTGATAGGGTTTTAGACTAAGGCCATCGCTTGAAAGTGGCTTTTCATCTTTTTGCTAGTCATGTACCAGACGTTACAAAGTAAAATTTCCTTGACATGTTCCCTTGACGACATCATTGTTGATTAAAAACACACATGAACATGACCGGTCATCCATGGTCGAGAATTTGCCTCTAAAGTCTCTGTGTTGTTTTACAGTGGGAGGTGGTCCAAAGGACCCTGAACGGCTCTCAGTTTTACACCTATTCAGTTTGTAACGTTGGCGAACGGGAGCAAGACAACTGGCTGCGCACCACTTTTATCCAGCGGCGTCCGTCCGCCTCCCGCGTCTTTGTGGAGCTCCAGTTCATTGTACGCGACTGCAACTCCTTCGACGGCGCGTCCATGACCTGTAAGGAAACCTTCAACCTCTTCACTTCCGAGTCCGACGTGGACGTGGGCACCACCTTCCGCAAGAGTCAGTTCAAGAAAGTGGCCACCATCGCTCCCGATGAGATCACCAGCAAGAACGAGTTGCGGATCAACACGGAGACTCGCGTGGTGGAGAACCTCTCTCGGAAAGGCTTCTACTTGGCTTTTCAAGACATTGGCGCCTGTGTGGCGCTTCTGTCGGTCAGGGTTTACTACAAAACGTGCCCCGCCACAGTGATGAGCCTGGCGTCCTTTGCTGAAACGGTGGCGGGTGGCGAGAACCAGGCTCTGAGGGAGGTGACTGGGATATGCGTGGGTAATGCAGTCAGCGAGGAACTGCCTCGCGTCTACTGCACCGTGGATGGAGAATGGGTGGTGCCGGTCGGCCAATGCCAGTGCAAAGCGGGGCACGAAAAAGTCCAAGACGCATGTCAAGGTAAGCGCTCGGTCGGACCCTCATACTGTCCTTCTGCTGCAAGTGTCTCTTGGCACTGACCGTTTGGCTTGGGTGTTTGTTTGGGTTGCTAAGCTGTCATTTGCTGCGCGTTTGTCATGGGCGTTATTATCATCGCTCGGTGGAATTCCCCCCTTGGCTAATGTGGCTCCTCTGCAATGGAAGGAATGCTACATGTTCCAACATCATCCCTGACCTGGAAGCACAACCGATATATTGTGCGTGACTTCTATGCTCCACGGTTATTCTAAGAAGTTTAAATCTCGGAAAGTACTTTGACAAGTCCACGTTCCTCTCTTCCCTCTTTTTAGTATTTCAGATGAAAGTACAAATCTCATTCATATTTTCTTTCTTACCTGAATTAATTTGTGTGAAAACTGAAACAAAATTCCTCAAACTGAAAGTCTTTCAGAAATGGGGTCAAACCCAAACACGGAATAAACAACGTGCGAGTGAGGTGATCCTTGATTACTTTACCTAAACACCATTTTTCCAAAGCATGTCAATGATCATGCACTCTGTAACCGTTCCTTTATGTAAGCTTAATGAAGTACAATGATAGACGAGTGAGTCTTTTGTTCATCTTTCTGACTTAAAAGGAGGCTGATGTTCAAACACTTGCTGTTTCTTCTTCTTTCAAATTTACAGTGTTAAACATGATCATGGGCCTCCACCTCGTGACGTACCCAGAAACTGGTATTCAGAGGGCTTTACTGTATACTACTTAATTTTATCAGTGTTGTTTTTTTAGGAACTGGAATGAATTTGTGGATTTGTTTAAATTTAGTGGAGATATTCCATTCTGGTCCCCATACAAATGCAAAATGTCGGTCCAGGTACCACTGCACTGATAACCATCATCCCCTTATACAGGAATAAAATTCTGGCAACCGCAGCTGCCAGTTTCGACTGTGGAAACTGAGCTTTGCATTTTTCAGGATGCAGTGAAAAGACGATTCATTTTCATTAATGTCGTAGGCTGCAGTTTCGGGGTGTGTTGAGTGACTGCTTGCACCGGCAGGCATTTTTAAATAGCTGAGCACGTCATGACTTCCTCATCAGTCCAAATTGCTCCTTTTCCAGAACGTGGCACTATAAACACACACACACACACACACACACACACACACACACACACACACACACACACACACACGCACACACACGCGCGCAGGTATGCATACACAATCAAATGCACACACAATTAGGGTCATAAATCCTGCATGCCTGTAGTATATTTGCACCTAGTTTGCCCTCCCAATGGCATTAAAGTGCTGAAATATTCTGTCAGTGCATCATTCTTTGCTGCGGGGAAAAGTGCCAGGTGGGACCAAGAGCGAGGAGGAGGCGTGTAGAAATGGGAGAACTTTTGAAAAGCGACAAAGGTTTGTATTTAGAGGAGGGATGTGATTTTAAAACAGGGCCTGGAATGTAAAGGTAGAAGAACAATGAGGCGCTGTGTTTCCCCGCTCACCTCCCCAGTGCATTCCTCATCCGTTTGCCGAAGAGCAGCCTTCTTTCCAAGCATGCTGGTCGTGCTTGGTGGAGATGCTAGTGGGGGCGGGGGCGTTGATGTTGGGTCAAGACCTCCCATAAAAATGAGTAAACGCCGCAAATCCAAGATGAAGTCAAATGGGAGCTAAGAGACACATAAAGGAAGTTGGAGATGAAGGTGGAAATGTCTGCTTTTGCTCTCCAACTGCTCTTCAATCGTTTGAATAGGGCTTGGACGCGCATTTGCTCAACAGGAAATCTGTCTTGCTGGGATGACTAAATCCCTTGATCGGCTGCGGAGAATTTTATCACATTTCTAAACTGTAACTCATGTGTGTCAGCCAAATTGTTTGGAATGAACGCATGTTGTTTATTTTGACTCTTGCAATTCGTGACCGTCATCGTTGAAGATAAAGCAGACATTGATTCAGAGTTTATGATCACTCTTCATATATTTATCCGTTTGAGTGGGTAGCACATTGTTACTGTCACAATAGGTATTAGTATGAAATCTGCTTTTGAACATGCATATGGTGTTCAAGTAACAACACAGTGAAATAAAAACTCTAAAACTGTTGCACGACTTCACTTTTCAGCCTTTAAATTGGTACAAAAACCTTGCTTTGACCACAACACAAGAGTTTTTCTTTTTCGTTGGCTTTGTGTGGGTTTTACTCCTAAAGAAAGTGGACAGGGAGCTAAGAGAAGATTTGACATGATGTGTGTTTTTGTTGTTTCGATTGTTTTTGTTTCATGCGGTCCAGTCTTGCTTGTTAAGTTTTGGTTTACGCCTTACTTGTCAGCTCTGTTTCTTTTGTCAACCAATCAGCCGCTTCCAGCCACACACGTCTTGTCTAGATTGACCTGATTGTTGTGTCAATCTGGGAGGCCGTACGGCTGCTTTCTTTGCTTTGAATAGATTCAGTCACACAACCCAAGCAAAAGCACCTCACAAATCAATTACTCACACTTCCTAAAACTCCTTTTTAGTGTTTTTTTTTTTCCGTCATGAGTCATTCTGAATGTTTGGCACTTTGAATTTTTTTCTTTTTGTGTGTAACCTAAAAAATAAACACATTGCAAAAATGTTGGTTCTTTTGGGGAGGTTTGAATGGAATGTATTTCCATTCATTTCAATCGGAAAACATTACCTGACATCCGAGTGTTCTTCGTTCGGAGCGTGGTCACCGAACTACTTAAATTCATACCTTAAGGCAGCACTGGGCATCTATTTACACACCCTGTCTTGATTTCCTGCCATGTTCTTCCCAACTAATAAACCTTCCTACTCCAATTGAGGTGCTTATCCGTGACTCACAGATGCTTTTGGCTCCTGGACTTTGGGATTGTGTATAGCCCTCCCTGTCCTCAGCTCATCAGCCTCATCACATTTAATCCTGAGTCTGGGTTTTTATTCTGGAACGCACAGTATGAGGTATTTGAACGGCAGAGTGCAGAATTAGCATCGTGGACAGAATGGAGCCATAGTAGGTTTCCAGTAAAGTGATTATTGGTCTCACAGGGAATTCCAGTAAACAATTTTCTGTATCTCCTAATTTTCCACTCTGTGTCAGTGTCCTCACTCATCCTCAAATGACGCAATGACCACTGTGGACTTGTGTGGTGAGTGATGTGAATGGCTAGTAATTGACTTGGGTGTGTTTGAATAACTACCGGTTTTGTGTTAATTTTCCTTGTACTACCTCTTCTCACAGACTAACTATTGCTCTTTTCCCTCCGGTTGTATATTTATTTAAAGAGTCCCCTCGGTGTATAGTCCCATCTGTATTTTCCAATGATTAATGCAAAGGCCGCCTATGGCTCACAAACTGCCAAACAAATTTTGCTGGTTATCTTGGGGCCTGGCAGCACGAGTCGTGAATGTGACATCAACGACGTTTGAACATCCTTTGCGTGGCCCTGGTGGAAACATTGCGAGGACCTCTGCTCACTTTTCCCCACCACATTCAAACAGTAGAATTGAGGGATGCAGAGGGATAGGAAAGTTACACCAAATCTCCGGAAATTCGGAAATATTCTAAATTGGCCACGTTTCATGGCTATTAAAGGAATTAACTAGGAATTGAGGGCAATTGCAAGTACAAATGATCACTTTGTTTTGTCACAAGGCGGCATTTATACATAATGAGTGGTGGTGTGTCAAAAGCTCACTTGCATTTCAAATATTGGCTCCCAACATGAAGCATATAATGACTTGACATGACGGCCCGTAATTTGGTTCCGAACCTTAAAAACTACTGGAATCATGCAACTTTAGTGGACATTTACTTTCCAAAGCACAGAACTGGAGACAATAATAAACTACAGTGGCACGTTTTGACATATCTACCCCACAAATGTGTAAAATTATGGGCTTCTCACGAAAACTGCTAAAAACACAGTATGCCTCTGAACATTACAGTAGACAAATAGTTTGAGCCAAAGTGTTTGAGTGTGATGAAAGTCACACAGATGACTGAGCACAAATCTTGCTTCTGTTTCGATTTATTTTAGTTGGCTGCTACTTTAGGCTTTTGTCCCATTGCTGTTGGCTTCATATGAGACATCATTGACCATTTTTTGTGAACAAAGGTTTTTAATCATAACCTTGTGTAACTGTAGTTTGATTCAATATTTGTGAGCTTCTTGTGCTAGCTGCTAGCTAGCTTTGTATGTATGTATGTGTGCGTGCGTGTGTGTGTGTGCTGCCCTCAAAGTGCTACTTTTCTCTGCTATGTTGAAACATTTTAAAAATTCATTTTATACTTGGGTGATGGTTGATGTTTTTTTAAATAAGAAACAATTTGTCATTAAAAATAAAGGACTTTTTGAATGGTGTTTCGTTGCTTTTTAGGGATCACAACTGACTGCAATTTTGTAAGAATGCCACATGAATTCCTGTTGATTATTTTTGTCCTCAAGGCATGTGATAGTTGAGGTATTTAAGAAAGAAGGCTGTTTTGAAACATTCTGACAGAAGCAAGTGATTCGCTGTCCCCTTTCCCCCTTGTGCCACATTTGTGTGTATAATCTCTTTAACCCTCTGTAAGACCAAGGTTTTACCCTATTTTACTTTATCTGCTCAGGCGTGAACGTGGCCAATTGGATTCACTTGACCTGGGGTGGATGTCATGTGTCAAATATAGATTGAGATCTTCATGGGACTGATCATTTCGACGCACGTGTTCTTTTTTTTTCATTTCCTTCTTTAAAGCATGATTTCATTTGATGTGATGCCAAGTGAGAATCCGCCCGGTGAGGGAGTCGCTTTTGAAATATAATGGGAGGATGATAAATTTGCTCTCAAGTCACGTCATGTTTCCTTCCTTATGAAATTTGAGACATGGCTGCAATTGGTGCCAATAAACCAAGAGACAAAATACACCAAGCGGTTTTCGAGTGCTTTCTTTCAGTTGTGTAATAATGTGAGCACTTGCGTGACAAAAAGTAGGTGTACTGTACCTGGGTGTCTAAGACAGGCAAAAATGTATTTAATGATATGCTATGAATCTGCAACAATGGAATGTTCACCACAATTTGGAAACATCCTTCTGTTTCTCGGTTAGTGTCACGAACTCTTGAAGACACATGCTATGTGTTCCAATTGATCCATATTGGGTTAAAGACAATTTTTATGTGTTTCCCTGTTACAGATATGTAAAAAATGTAGAGAGGTGCGAACCAATACGATGGTATCACCTAATTGACACGTATGTACTGCAGCTTGCGATTGACTAACATTACTGTATTTTGGCTCTTAGTCATTTGTTGATGGTGTCAGCTCACATTCTTCACTATAAAAATGCCTTGAAGTGTGTCTGACCAAATAGTTTTTTTTATTAAACTATTCTAATTTACAAAACTAAGATAGCAACAATGATTCCTTGCATGTGTCAAACAACACAAGGATGGTGCCAGAAGGAACGTCGTGGATAGGACCATATGTGTTTGTTTTGGCACAATAGATGTTCATGACCAAATATGCTTCATGTTCTGAAGAGTTGATGATTCGGGGTGGCACAGTGGCACGCAAAGGGGCCAACACAAAAAAATTCAAAAGGTGTTCAAACAAAACATACATTTAATAACATGACAAAACCATTTCAATGAAACACATCCGATGCTGTTACTGTGAGGATGAAATTGGATTGGTACAAGAAACTATTGCGAATATAGATTAAGTTACATCAGCCAGCACCACTGGCGGTGAAGCTCAGGCCCAATTGAATTAACATAAAAGACGCAGATGCTGTAATGTGATTGGCGGAGGGTGTGGGGGTCTAACACATGTAACTGAAAGATGTGGAGCCAAGTGAACATCAGTGCACAAATCCACAAAGTTACGAAAGAAAAATTCTCTCAAATGCCTGTGAGGTTGTCCAATTTCTGAAGTGAGATTTTCAAGCTTTGTGTGTTTAGTTTTGTGAAGTATTTTGTAATCTATATTGATGCGGTTTTGGCTGTGTTTTTCTGTTAGAAGGAAAGTTGGTCATGTTATGTGTATGGCTATGTTCTCGTGGTGGCATTGGAGAGTGGGTTAGGGGGGTCCATTCAATGTGAAGCCCATTGTGTTGTTCTGCTGTGTAAGGTGAGCTCAGCACTTTCCTTGCCACTGTGTCATTCATCTCATCCGTCGACAGCCAGCCACTCGTCACTGCCAACAGGACGACCGGAAACCGGAGGCCACCTAATCCCTGGTTGACTCCCCGACCCGTTTGGCTCAGGGCTTTCTATTGTGGTCGGCCACACTCTGCCACTTTCATTGATTTCAATTGGTGCGTTTCATCAGGAAGTCAAGGAAGCTGCTGCTATATGCCACCAAACTTTTTTGCTGGTTCACTTGACCAGATGAGCAGAGAAATTTCCTACCTTAATTAGTTTCAACATACCATACTTGCTTTATTCTGCACCATTGATTTCACTTGGCCTTGCTCGAATTTAGTGTTTTTACCTTTTTGTTTTTTGTTATTTAGCATTCAATCACACCAAGCCAGTCCTGCTGATCTTTCACCCCCTTCTAAGGCAGCTTGACTTTATAACGTGTTTTTTTTTTACATTGGATGATGCTCCGAGAGGAGAAAGGGAATAAGATTATGGAAGCTTGTTTGATAACCGCCACATGAAAGCCCGATTGCAATTGTGAAACAGATGTAATGCTCTTCCAGCTGTTAATCCTTTCGGCTAATTGTGTATAATCGTTCACATATACGCTTACCACCGTCCTCTACCTACAACCTTCTCCCGCGTCGTGTAACCTCCCCCAACAGAGCCCCATTGTTTCACTGCAGCATCAGCCGAAATGCTAATAACGTGTTGTCACCTTGAATTCAAGCGGAATGACATGACGTCGTGCTGCGATATTCAAGTAGCTCAGGAAAAGGGGAACTGGGTTGGACATAATGATTTACACGTTTATTTATATGTATTCATTCACTGTGCTTTTGTGTTCCTTGGCCATGTTTCTCCCTGGCTTGCTGCGGACATGAGTTTGTTTTACTTGGCCAACGGATCTCAGGAAGCCGTGCACGCTCTAACTCACCGCTGCCCTCAGGCACACATGACCTTACTGGCAAACTCCATTGTGGGGGCCCCCCTGTAACACTTATGCCTCAAGTCTCAGGGGCGATTTCCCTTGTCAAGTCTCCATGTTAGCCATTCATCCATCAATCCAAGCATGCATTCATCACTGTCACCATCTCATCCGTCAAAACCTGTGCAGACGCACAGGGAGGGGAACATGGTGGCTCCAGCTCCTGGATCAGGAGGCTCTCAGAATGGAATAGGCCCCTTGCACTCAGCTTCAATAAACAAACAGATCGTCTGGAGGCTGGTGGGGCCTCTCAAATGACAAACAGCACTTCAATTTAGAACACGGTGGGGGGGAAAATGGGTTCCTTTAGTTCAGATGTTTGGACTTTGAGTTTTGGGCCCGTGTTGTTGTCAGGTCGACAGTTAAATTTCCACCATCTGCGCACTTGACTTCAATTCTGTTTCTTTTCTTGATCACGCTTGCTGTATTTTGTTACTTTCATTGAACCCTTAAGGGAGGAAGCAAGCGATGCATCAGTCTCGCACTTCCTGCTTCCTGTCGTGTACCAAAACAATTCGCCTTCTACGTGGACTCAGGAAGCTTCCTGGCGCTGTTGTCGAAGAATCCTCTTTGGTGTATATGCTTGTATACCTCAAGCGTCTGTGACTGAAAGTTCCTCCCATTAATGCAGGGGTGGACAATTTCGGTCCTGGATTCTTTGTATGCCTCCCTGACCCAAAACACCTGATTGTTGAGGAACATCAAGAATCTGAGTCGAGCAAACGAAAACTTTAGACAGATGTCATTTCAACACGTTAGCTTGAGGACATCCATTCGACAGCAAAAGCAAATTGTGGAACGAGATTGCAATGACCATCATCCCAAAGTGCAAGTGCTGTAGAAGCTGAATTAAGATGCTGATCACTTGAATGTGATGTGTCGGATGTCGAAACCACCCAGGAAGAACAGAGGTATTGAAGACTAAATTAATTGAAGTACCTGAGAACCTCAAACAACATGTATGGTTTCGGGGAGCGTGTTCTCATACTCTTGAGACTCTGTGCGCTGAGACCAAGACAAGACAACTAATGTCACTTGAGTGCTGGGTGCTAAAACTAAAAACATAATTTTCACAGCACACAATGGGGCAATTTTAAATGAATAATAAAGTGTTCACAATGTTTTGGGATGATGGTCGTTTTTTTTCGTTTGCTCGACTCAGATTCTTGATGTTCCTCAACAAGCTTGTGGTTAAGATGGACAAACAAATTTCTTATGTTGTTGTCTCCTCTGACAACTTAAATTCTTATTTGGTCCGTCAGATTTATTTCTGGTCAGGAAAGCTCTGTATCATCTCTTTGTACCAATTCTGCAGTTTGGAACTTGCAACTTTAGTCTTTTATCGTAATTTTATCACCAGAGAAGTACTGTTTATCTTCCCTGTGCCTCGCAGGCACACCTTGCGTGTTTAGAAGCATAACACTGGAAAGGATACCGTGTGAACCAGTCTTACTAGCAATTATTCAATAGTACCTTATTCTTTCGAGGATTGAAAACAGTTTTATCAGACAAATCCTAAGCAAGAGTGGCTGCCTTTCCAGCAGCTCATGTATTTTTTTTCTACTTTCATTCCTTTCATCACTTTGCTGCTGTGAAATGTAAATTTCTCCACTGTGAGACTAATAAAGGCATATCCAATCCAATCCAATCCAAATGCACTCAAGCTTAGACTTTTGTCAGCTGATTGCAACAGAAACACTGAAAAAGGCATAGACGTGGAGGTTTTTGGAAACGTATTGGTGAATTTACGAGTTAAGTTAGTCTATTTAAAGTTTTAAAGTTAGTCTATTTAAAGGTTAAAGTGCATTTTGGGTTCATCGTGAAATTTCACACTTTTATGTAGGCTCCCACTGAGGTATTTGACTATGTAATTGTTGAATTGTGGTTTTGGGGCCACTTATGCAAACAATTCTCGTATTGCTCTCGAAAAAGTTGTTTATCTCCCCCTTTTTGTTTGTATGTTTTGTCATGCATGTCAGTAGCAAAACACATTGTTTCGTTTTATTCTGATTTTACCCAAACAAACACTGAATTCCTTCTCATAAATTTACATGATGGAGACAACAAAGGGTGTAGCTTTTTCCTCATTGCAGAAAGAGCAGCAGTGCGGCTTGTTTTGGTTGGGACCTCCTGTTGCGTGGCATTCACCGGAATGCATCTTGATGTGACTGCAAGGTCGAGCAAGAGAGGCCAGCTTGCCTTTTTTTTCACTTGCCATGTGGCATTTGGGCAACTCCCATTCGCAAGGCCGACCGACTCTGTTTGCACTTGAATGGTGTGGCATTCTCCTTGCCTTCTGCTTGCTAGTGAATAGCAATGTTAATGGCTTAGTTGAGGAGAGGGGAGGAAAGAATTTGGGGATTACGGGTGTGGAGAGGTAGAGCTATGAATGTGAGTTGCAGGCAGCAGCTGCTTCCCCTTCTCAATGCTGGAGTCAAGTCTGCCCTGTGTCTTTCCGCCCTTTCTATCCGTCCTCTGCAGGATCCTCAGCTTCTCGCCGCGGCGTATCTCGCTCGGCCTAGTTAATAAGTAGCGAAGCAGCTGGCCCTGGCAGAGAGGAGCTCCTGTTTTAATGCCAGGCTTGAGTGACGTGCCAGTGCATTCTTTTCATGCAAACTAGTTGTCTTTGTTCTTTCGCCCGCCCTACGAGTTAATGTGCACCGCTTGGCAGGAGCTCCCATTGAGATGATACGGCAGGGCTGAACAATTAATAAAATTCAAGTCAGTGTTGCAATGTAGTGCAAGTCTTGAAAATAACGATTTTTCCATTGAAAAGTAATATTTGCTAATCATTGACATTGAATGAGGACTAACATAGTAATTTTAAGGAGTTTTTTTCAATGGAGTTTGAATGTATTTCAGCATTCAAGTATGATGCTGAACATGTTGTACTGTAGTTCTGTATTTGTAGAAACCCACATTTTCATCAACACATTTCATTTGATAATGGATTGGATTTGCCTTGATTAGTCTCGTAATAGAGAAATTTACATTTCACAGCATCAAAGTGATGAAAGTATGACGAAAGGAAAGGAATAAGTACAAGAAAATACAGGACTGTAAAGGCAACCACTCTCGCGGCGCAATCTTGAAGTCAAAACAACAACAAAAAATGAAGATGAAGATAATGAAGAATCAATTTGCTTTTTATTTACAGTACAATAAATGGGTATCTTAAATTCACTTTCAGCAGAGCAGCAAACTATTTCATTGTCTAGAAACATTTTCAGCGAGGCAATTCAAAACAAATTTGGAATTTTAACTTGTATATGTCTATTAACTCATTCCCTTCCAGATTCCAGACGCTGTGAAAAAAATTATCCACTCCAGCGCCAGGGTTTTTGTCATTTTCACTCAAATTCCAGGACCCACAGAATACTGAGTTTTAGAACGACATTAACATTAAATGCAGCATAAGAAGCCTTAGACTCTCTTCTTTCATCAGAAAAAAATAGTTAATTCTGAAGTTATATGGGTCTAGAGTTATCTGAGCTTGAAATGGGGGCGGCTGTACAAAAGGCAAATGCTGCCCGCTTGTGGAAGGGAAAAAAGATTTGCCAGACGACTGACCGGCGCTTTATCGGCACAAACCCCCACCCTCCGCAAGAAAAAACATTGTAGTAGGGAATTGTAGTGAATGAGTTAAAAAAATATGACAACAGCTCAAGAGTAAAAGCTGGAGGAGTAATTGTTTTCACCGTTGATGAATATTTTCATCAATAACAGCAAAAAAGTACAGTATATAATCGATGTGTTTGATCATAACCCTCAATTGGATTTTTAGGGACTTAATCTAGTATAGGGTATAAGTTTATGAGATACTACGGTGCTGAGTATCAGTTGGCAAGATTGGTTAAGATGTCAGATAATTGCACTTGTTTTCTTAACAGGACAAATTGGCCTAAATTACATCACTCACATTTTCTCAAAATTGAACTCAAGTACAGGGCGCATAGGTTGTGTTTACATTGGGCCTCAAATGACTAGCTGCAGCCCTGCGTTGAGCCACTAACATTTAGCACACAGGTGTCAAAGTCAAGGCCCGCGGGCCAAATCCGGCCCGCCACATCATTTTTTTCGGCCCGCGAAAGCAAATCAAACTTGTTAAATTCCATGATGATTGCTAAAATCTGAGCCAAAATTTCATATTTTTGGATGTCAACCACAATAAAAGTCATTATTCTTGACTTCAGATTTGAAAACGAGTTATTCATTAATTTGCTGTGTGCTCTATATGTAATATTTGAAGGGATTTAAACATTCTAATGGGTTCCCCAAATTCATAACGGCCCTCGAGAGGAAACCATAACTGCAATGTGGCCCGCAGCAAAAAATGATTTTGACACCCCTGATTTAGCACAAGGTTCTTCTTTTCCTTTCGGCTTTTCCCTTCAAGGGGTCGCCACAGCAAATCAGTGTCCTCCATCTTCAGAGGTTTGATCTGCATGTTTGTTTTGGCCAAGCTTTTACGTCGGATGCCTTTGCTGACACAACCCTCTGTATTTATCCGGGCTTGGGACCGGCACAGGAAGACTTATGTCCCTTTGTGGCTACAGAACAAGCAACTCGCTCATTAAAAGACTCCCAAACACAAATGGTCATCGGCACAGCAACATTCAAAAAAGCAAAAACTATACTCAAGACTATTATTCATGTCATTCATCTTGTTTGTACTTTGACATTGGGGAGGTGGATGAGACCTGAGAAGCATGTGAGGTTGTTGTAATCTAAGTTGATAGTGTGTACGTTGAAGAACAGGTCTAGGGGACACAGGTCCACACTCCTGATGGAGCAGGAGTTCAGCGTGAGGTGGGTGATGGTAGAATAGGTTGAAATATGCAAAAAGTGTGATTAGCGTTTCGTACATTGGTGCAAAAGACAGTGAGTAGCCAAGATGAGTTATGTGACTATCAACACTCCATATATATGTCACATGAATACACTTCATTTTGAAAGGGGGTCTAACTTCCCCGCATCTGCTGCGACACTTGCTTCCCGAGTCAGACACAGATGGAGTAGCGGCATCTCAAGTGGCCACTCTGACGAATTTCTTATTAATGTTCGGAACTATGCCGACGTGTATCTGACCTCACAAGTTAGCATTGAAGGATGTTCATAACATTTGGCAGCTCTGCATATTCTCAAATAAATTCCCATTTGCAGTTTTATGTTTCATAAGCCTAACAGAAAAACATTCAAATCACAAAGGCTGCAATTTCGGAAATCTTTTTTACCATGGTTGAGGTTTGCGTTGGATTCACTAGCCTTTATTTGAGCATAAACATAACCCATAAAACCCAAAAATGTTTTGTTCAACAAATTTGGTTTTGTCATAATGTAATTTCTTGCTTATGTATGTTAAAAAGTTAGTTCCTTCAGGATCAGAAAGCCTTTACTAATCCCACAATGGGGAAATTTGCGTTGCAGTTGGTTAGTTAGTTTCGCCCATTCCTATTTGGAACATTTGATGACGAGTGTCCTCCTGCTCGATGCCCGCTGACACTCATCTTGTATAGGTCTTCTTTGGCCTGTCCCTTTTCCTTTTTCCACTCTCTTGTTAGTTTGTAAAAAGGCAGAACTGCAAATGCCACTGAAATTGCTTAGCTGATTGGAGAAAATGCATACTTGTAAATGAAGTTTACTCAATGGAAAATCGGTCTTTTGGGTCTCTTCTTTTTACCAAACGCTGAATTCCTTGTTTGTTTTCACTGTTCCACATTTTGGTCTCTGTTGTGGCTTGGGTATACTCAAGGTTCACCGACTAGATGAAAGAGAAGTTGAAGGTGATTAATCAACAACGTTTTTAACTATTTGTGTCACTCACTAAAGTTAAAGCATATTTCCACTTTTCCATATTTTCACTTTGCTGCTGTGAAATGTAAATTTGTCCACTGCGAGACTAATAGAGGCAAATCCATGCATCCATCCATAACTAAAAAACAAATGTTTGAAAACAGAACTCACCTATACGCTGATAAAGGTTTGTAGGAGACCTGCGTACGTTTTCCTCCAGCAATGTGTTTTATACAGAGTACTTTGGACTTGCTAATATCGAGTGCAGTTGCCAGTCACCAGTCCACAGCCGGCATTACAAAGTCTTGGCCTATTGGAAGACGACATGCCAAAAATGCATGATGAGTCGATGGTTAAACATCAATGGTTAAACATCAAAGCGGACAAGTAAAGTTGTCGAGTGTTCCAATGGTTTCTACTTATACCATGTTCATTTCCCGTTTTATGTAATCTGTAAGGGGCTATTTCAATTTTGTGGCATTCCGATTGGGATAAGAGACAACTCGAGTTAAGAGCAACATACATGTGCATCGAAAGGCAGCCAAATTGACTTGAACAGGTGAACGGCAACAGGCACGAGCCGCCCATGCGAACGTGTAATGTCCTCTCATCACGTTGTGATGAGAGGACATGCAGCAGCCGCTATCGCTAACTGCTGGCGGAATGTTTGCGGCCAAAGGAGCGCTCATTCATTTTCACTCTTTTATACCGCACTCTTTGGAACTTTTCACGCCATATTAAGTTCATCTTTTAGCATGCCGACGCAGGGCGGGGCGAGCGTACTACCTGTGGTTCGGTCCACTTAATGCTGGACGTGTGAAAGCAAGTGTCACCTAATCTGGGCCATATGCTTTCAAAAGCATCCATGTGGTGTGAGGGGGCAAGAATGTGGTGGGATGTTGAGTGCTCTTCATTCACCACTGCTTCCCTCTGTTGCGTTTAAATATATTCATTTCTTAAATGTGTCAGGTACAGTAACATTTTTTCTGTGTCAGCTGGGAAATATGACTCAATTAAAGAAGTGATAATCGACACATATAGCGGGCACGTTTGCGCACTAGATAAATCCAGTTTTCTTCACTTGCTTGCAGCAATCCATGCTTTGACGACATGTTATATGGGTCATTATAATGGAGTTTACTTTGGAGTCAGCCAGGCCAGAGTCAAACGTCTTGCTTGAATTTGCTGCTATTCATCTCTTGACTGGAACACAAAAGAGGGAGCAACTAACCCTTTATTTGCTTAGTGTGTGTTTTGCAAACAAACTCTTAGTTTGACCTCCCTCAACCGACTTTGCAATTTATTTTTAGTTTTATGATTTTGCTATTTCTTTATGATCTTGAACCGACTATTCCATGGCTTTCAACTGAGTATGAGACTGATTTTAGTGTTTTTTTACTATTTTGCCATTTTCTTTTAAAATATGTCACTTGTCTTCTGTTTTTGGATTTTATTTTCAAAGTAGAGAACTTTATATCAGCCTCGGTTGTTTTTAAAAAGTCTTCTATTCATCAGACTTGAGCTAACAGTTTCTCAATTTGTGAAAAGCCACAATTAAGGGAGACATAAAAACTTACAGTATACTATTTGCCCATCCAGGTGCCTGAAACACATTGAAACTAATCCAAACACATTTTAAAACGTTTTTGAATGTCTGCGTCTTTTGTTTCGTGTCCCATTATTTGTTATTTAGTTTTTTTGTTGTTGTTTTGACTTCAAGATGACACATCGAAAGTAGCTGCCTTTACAGCAGGTCCTGTATTTTGTCTTTCTACTTTTCCCTTTCCTTTCCTCTTTCTTTCATCACTTAGATTGACCGGTTTTCTCAAAATATGACAAGTCTCTGTGAGTGTTTAGGCATAAACTGTGGCCAACACTAACTGCACTGCGAGTGTGCTGAGTGTGTGTTTTACAAGACATAGTCATTCATATAGCCTTAATAAATTGCCGAAAGGTGTGTGAATGTGGCTTTCCTTTCCGCATGCAAGGACATTTCCAATTTCCATGATAGACAGAGATATTGATGATGTAGGGTGGTTGGTACAGTAGCAGTGAAAATGTGATGTCTGTACTAACCACAATTTGGTTTTTAAATTTTCAAACTGATGCCATTAAAAAAACTGGTGTGTGAAGCAATCAAATTATACTAAATTTTCTGATTGTACACAGGCTCCATGTTTCCTGTAGATCGAGGTTACAAAATCTAAAAATAGCACAAATGTCTTTGGCCATGTCAAATGGAAGTGAATTTATCCACGATGTTGAAGTTTCAAAAGGATGCCAATATTTTAAATATGACTGGAACTTTTTAGCTTCCCACTGTACTCATCTTTCTGCTGTGGAATGTGGGACGACTGGTTGCGTTTGTTTAGAGAGGCCGCAATTTGCTGTGTGAAAAGAAGCAAAATGAAGTACGTGAGCAGTGCTGCAGAGATGGAGAGTTGCAATGACTTGAGTCAACACAGCACGGCCCCCCGTTTTCCTTCTCATATCTCTGTCACCTTTGACCATTGTCTAATGAAACAGCCACTAAAGCTTGGTCACACACACAAGAGGTAAAAAGTTCAAGGCACTGGTGCAATCTTCAAGGAGGTTGGACCAACTGCTTCCGTGTCACGTGTAATGTTTGCCTCAATTCACACTTGCAAATGACTTTTTTTCCGTGCAGAATGTCAGCCCGGCTTCTTCAAAGCAGAAGCTTCTGGTGAGAAGTGTCAGCCATGTCCTGCCAACTCCCAAGGGCCCAGCTCAGGGACTTTGTTCTGTTCCTGCATGGATGGCTTTTTTCGGGCCTCCAGCGACCCCCCTACTGGACCCTGTTCAGGTGATGACATGCGTCCATATCCTTTTTCACACCAAGTAGAGTGTGGCCTTTGACTCATATGAACCAAAGTAGAGGGAATGTAAATGCGTCTCACTTAGGTGTCAGACAAGAATTGGTGTTTGGCTCCCTTTCCAAACTCTTCCATACATGCCTTGATGGGCCTGACAATAATCAAAATAAGGAGGAAAGAAAATTGCTTGTATTTTCACAAACTCAGATGAGAGAATTTTGAAGTCTCTGAAGCAGGTATTTGACCCAGGTAGATGGGCTTTGTGAAATTGTGAGTCTGAGTCAAGCACGATACAGGTTTAATGAGGTGTTTGTTGGCTCCCATGCCAATAAAATTGCAAATTTTCCTCAAGAGGAGGAAGACTATTTGCCTGTGAGGTCTGTCATATTGTCTGTTTAAAAATACATAGTTTAAAGGGTCGTAGCAAAGTGACATGGATGCTTTACATTAGCCTTCTATTGACTTCTGCAGTGGTTAACATTAAAGATATAGTACAATGAACGTAAATCACAAAGACCTTGTAAACTTTTAAGTATATGCTGTGTGCAGCTGTGAAACAGAGTGCATCAGCCTCTTGGCCGCATTTTGAACATTCTGTGTTTCATACTTTAATGTCCTGTGCTATTTGACCTGTGCTCAGGCCTGCCCTCTGCTCCCAAAGACCTCATGGCTACCACTACACAACTATCTGCTGGAAAAATCCTCCTCTCCTGGAGTCCACCAGATGACAGTGGAGGTCGGACGGACCTGACGTACAGCGTTGAATGCCAACGCTGTGAGGTCTCCTCCTGTCATCCGTGCGGGGACAAGATCCACTACGACCCATCCAATATCGGCCTGACCGACACTAAAGTGTCAGTAAGCGAGTTGGACGCCCACCTAAACTATACCTTCACCGTGGAGGCTCACAGCGGAGTGTCCATGTTTGGCAGTCAGACAGCGCCTTCCACCAGTGCTCTCACTACCTCTCTGCACTACACAGGTGATGACGGATAAAGGACTTTTGTGGAGCATAACATGCCCATTTCCCTTAAGTTGAAAAAACAAACTGAAAAAAGTCACCCTGTGTCCTCAGATCCCCCCAAAATCACCTCCATTCGAATGTTGGAGAGATCAGCCACCAAGTTGTCCATCTCCTGGGATGTATCCCCCCGACCACGCTTGCAACTTCGGCCCTTTCGCTATGAACTAACTTATCGCAAGAAGGTACTTTTGTTTTCACAATTAAAATTACGATCAAGTATTAACAGAACATTTGTCCTCTCATCAGGATGATTTGATGCGCTCATTTGCATTTTGTATGAATTCATGTCAAAGAGATGCAGATAAAAGGCAGCTTCTTTGTGGGTTGTTGAAATCTGTGTTAGTGCTCGCCGCAGTGGTAAAGTAGGTGAGACATGACATGGTAGATAAAGTGCATGACTTATATGGCGCAGTATTAGTCAAACAGTAGATTTATTGTACCGGTCTTAGAAATCCAGAAGCTGTCCATGGGAAGTTGAGACGAGGAATTTGGTAGCGTTGCTGTTTATGTTGGACACTTTCCATGTCAGGAGATTGATGAGAATGAATGTAACCGTTAACAGGACCTTTGAAATCAGTTATATCATCACCATCATGAACACTGACCACCACATTCACATTGTTGAGCATCAACAACCCCCTTTTACCGTGGGTGAAGTATCGGGTTGTTGACATGTTCATCCCACCATTCATTCTAATTCACCAGTGGAAGTGGTTTCAATTGTCTCGAAATAAATAAGTGCCAGTTCACAGGACATCACTTTAAGAGAGGCTGTGTGCAAGACACTAGTCTAGTAAATCAAGCTAGAAAGAGGGAAAATGAGAGACGAGTCATACAAAGGGTTTCTATTGACCCAGACTGGAAGGCAGGTCTGGGAAGTACACGTTTTCAATACTGGCTCCCAAAGCTGGGAGGTGAGGAACGAATATCCTCAAACCAATTGAGGAGCTGCCGACAGACGCTAATGATGGTTTGACATTGCTGGCATAACCTCAACTTCACCACCTCATCTCAGAGCAACCAGGAGGAGAAGAAAGGAATCCATAGGGAGGAAAAGAGCAGGCCAGCAGAGTTTTCAGGCACAACATATTGAGCCAGTCCAGATTTCAGAAAAAAATATATTTGGCCCACCAAAGGAAGTTAAGACACCTTTTTCTTACTTCCAAACAATCTTCATGATCAACAGACTTATTGTGTAGGCCACCAATCTCTCTTCTCCTCAAGACATGGGATTTTCAATCAACGCAACCATTGCAGCGATGGAGCTTACTGTCTGCGCTACAATTCACGGTAGTTTTGCAATTTCCTGTCATTGAAGACTGACTACCAAGCCATGGAATCACGCTTCCCCTTGACTACAGAAATCATACCATGAAATCGCTTCAATATGTCGTTTCATCCACTTCAATGACAACCCGCAAGTCGGAGGGCGGCACGATCTTTTCTATAAGATCCATCCTCTGTTTGGAGGACCTTCTTTTGTCTCACCAGCAGAACTGTAGAGAAGATGTTGGAGCAAAGTTGCTCGTACAGTGTGGGATGCCCTTAATGACAACGCGGTACGTTTGGCAGTCCATAATGGTGTCAGAGGTCGGTGTCTGTTCTGTGCAAAGGGTCAGAGCAAATGGAATTATGGGAAATGTAAAATCCTCCTGTCTGAAGGCAAGCAATTCAAGCTTGCCATAACAAAGACACATGGAGTTTGAATACTTTCACAATATTCATCATATTGCCGTTTTTGACATATTTCTTTGGATATACAGTAAAGTCTTAAATATCGATATTCAAGGGAGTCCGAAAAAATATCGATATAACCGGGACTATCGATATATCCGACCCTGTTTGCATGTAATTTTCTCCGTGCGTGCATAGAAATAGTATCGATATAACCGGGACTATCGATATATCCAATATCGATATAATGAGACTTTACTGTAGTTAAATTTTCAATAAATATTTCCCAAAACAAGATTCTGCATGACTCACCGTATAGTTCAGAGGACAAATGGTGTTGATATCTTTGTTTTTGTAAAACCATTGTGACTTGAAATACGCTGTCCTTTTAGGATGACAATCTGGACGTTACCACCTACACAGTGCTGATCCTGGAGAAGAGTTCTGTACAGATCAGTGAATTGGCCCCAGGGACGGCCTACCTGTTCAGGGTGCAGGCTCTCGGTAGCGACGGGAGTCCTGGGGGCTCCAGTGTAGAGGAACAGTTTGAAACCGCTTCTGCAGGTAAACGGGAGAACTAATCAGGGGCTGTGCGGCTGTAATTTATTCGTCTATACTTGCCTGTTTACAGAACCGTTGACTCAGACCAACCCCGTGCTCATTTTCGGCGTGCCAGTCGCAGGCGCGGCCGTGTTGTTCATACTGCTCGTGGTCGTCTTCCTCCGCAGACGGTCAGTAAGCATTCATTCCCCTTCCTCAATGGGGCCTCCAAATGGTCTTTGCATTCAATCTGTCGTCACCTCTTCTTTTCTTTTTTTTTCTTTGTCAGCTTTCAGAATCTCAATATGTTTTAACCCTCAAGGGAACAAAACAAAAGTGTTGCACATTCATTGCTTCAATGCTTGAGATTGTCAGGGCCTTTGAAAGGAAATGTGTCCAAAGTGCTGCATTGTCGTGACAAAAGGGATGGGCCTCTTTCTTCAATGTGTTTAGATGTCTTGTAATGCTGAGCTGAAACATTCCTATAACAGCCTGTCTAATCGTCATACCTTTGAATCAATTGCCTCGTCAAACACAGCACACCATTAGCGCGGATCAAAGAGATCCTTTTTGAAAGCCATGACAAAGGTTGCTATGTGCCATTGATATTAATGCAGGTCTGTTGCATGACGAAGCGCCAGATACAACCTCACCCACTCACCGAGCCTTCATGTCGGAATTTTGAGTTTTGTGCGTGTGTGTGCGTGCGTGTGTGTGTGTGTGTGTGTGTGTGTGTGTGTATGTGTGTGTGTGTGTGTGTGTGTGTGTGTGTCATGAAATATGGAAGGTATTCAATTGAAATGATAATATTTGCACAAAAAAATACATATTTGGTGTCACTGTCATGTTCACATAAGGAACTATTATGTTTATATTGCAATTATTGTTAGGTATCCCAGGTGGTTCGGAGACAAGGTTGGTAAGAGGGATGCATTTCGTGTTATTCTTAAAGTATGAAAGGTGCCAGCACCTGGTGAAAAATGTTCATGGCATTTTATTTTTCTAAGTTTTAAACTTAAAAATATGTTGACCAGTAACTTAACTCATTCACAGCCATACATGTGCAAAAATGTGTCAACTCCAGTGCCAGGGTTTTTGTCATTTTGACTGAGATTCCAGGACCCACAGAATATTGAGTTTTAGGACTACATAAACATTCAATGCAGGGTAAGAAACCTTACAGTGTCTTTTTTCATCAGAAAAAAAGTTAATTCCTAAGTTCTATGGGTCTGGACTCTGGAGTAATGACTGTGCAATGGAGGCGGCTGTACAAAGGACAGTTGCCCCCCCCCCCCCGTGGGAGGGAAAACATTGCCGGAAGTCTGACCAATGCTTTATTGGCACCCAAGCACGAAACAACAAAACCTGCACAAATTTGTGAATGGCGCGCGACGTCATATTTTCAATTCCCAAAACAAATTTGGGAATGGCAGTGAATGAGTTAAGAGCGTTTTAAAATAAGAATACATTTGTGTTGCAAAATATTCAATGAGGGCTCATTCAAGTGATGGGATATCAAATTGAAGTTTTATGTGTCTGTTATTCAGGAAAAGAAACTCTCATACAAGACAGGGACCGGAAGACGCCTACTTCTCCAGCCCAGGTACCCCGGGGGGGAAAAAAACCCAAATGTCAACTGTCTTTGTTTTCGTTTCATTCATCTGACCTAATGCTTGTTGTTGTCTGACCCCAAAGAGCAACTAAAACCCCTGAAGACCTATGTGGACCCGCACACCTACGAGGACCCCAACACAGCTGTACTGAAGTTTGCCACCGAAATCCATCCCAGCCACATCAGCAAACAGAAAGTCATTGGAGCTGGTGAGTGACAGCCTTCCAGCATGCTGAGAGACGTTGCAGTCCTCAGCGAGGCTGTTGACAGAGCACATTTTCCACAATTTAACCTGTTGATTGACAGCAGATTAGTTCAGTTAGATGAACATCTACCTGGGCTGTTGTTCCAAATGTTTCCAAGTTGTGAGACTGTACATCGGCGCCTTATAAATCTCCCACTGATGAGATGTTTATTCAAGTGGCAGCCCTGTTTTTCCTTCCGATACACCCCCCACTCCGGTTCCCGTGGCTATACCGCCCTTCCTTGCCTTTCTCCTCGTGTGACAGCTGATTCCCATCCCATACTCCCAGACCACGGCCCGCCCGCTGCTTAAGCAACACCAAACCTTGAACACACCTCTGCAAGAAAGCCTCAGGCCAAACAGCCACAATGCTTCTTCTTTTTCTCTTTGTTTCACATACACAAAAAAAATCCCCCGCAGACCGACATGTAAAACTCCATAACACACATCCACCTGACATTTATTAATATAACCTATTGCTGTGGTGGCTTCCAGGAGAGTTTGGTGAGGTATATCGAGGTATTCTGAAGGTCCAAGGTCGGACAGAGGTGGCCGTGGCCATCAAGACATTGAAGCCAGGATACTCGGAGAAACAGAGACAGGACTTTCTTGGCGAGGCTTCCATAATGGGCCAATTCTCCCACCAGAACATCATTCGCCTTGAGGGGGTGGTCACCAAATGTAAGGACTTTGCAATTTCAATGTCATATCGTATGTTTTTAATATATATTTTTAATATATTTTGTGTTAATTTCCAGTCAAACACGCCATGATTGTGACAGAGTACATGGAAAATGGAGCACTGGACAGATACCTAAGGGTGAGTTCACATAAATTCAACTCTGACAATTATTGGACACAACGTACAAATCTAAATTTTGGGCTGGTCCCTGTTCAATGTGTCCTTGTTTGCATTTGCGTGTGTGTGTGTGTATGTACAAAATGGGGGTTTATATGAATGGATTAGCAAAGCAGTCATCGAGAGAATTGAAGTCACCGGAGGCAATTTTGTGTTCCATTCACAAAACCTGCTGAATTGGAATACAATGATTTCTCTGTGGCGTTTTCACATTTATTTTGTGTCTCCATGGCAAAAATGTCACCCGTTGTTCGCTGAAATAGCCTCCAGCACACCCTTCGACCCTGTTCAGGATAAGCGATGTTGAAAATGGATGGATGGATTGAAAACATAACATAATAACTTTAAGTACCCATTAGCACTGTGCTAAAATTGCTAGCCGTTAGCACATTCCGGAAGACATTAGCTTCAACTGTGCAATTGAGTTGATAATTTATTTGTTATTTTTTTTTTTTTTTTTTTTTTGCCGTCAGGACCGTGATGGCGAGATTTCCTCCTTCCAGCTGGTGGGCATGCTGCGTGGCATCGCCGCGGGAATGAAGTACCTCTCTGATATGAGCTACGTCCACCGTGATCTGGCTGCTCGCAACATCCTCGTCAACAACACTCTAGAGTGCAAAGTGTCCGACTTCGGCTTATCACGCGTGCTGGAAGATGATCCTGAGGGGACCTACACCACAAGTGTGAGTAGACGAGCGATGCATTGATTCAACCTTTAACTTTAAGGGAATGTCTAAATGCGTTTGGCGGCTTTTTATTTAACAGGGAGGAAAGATCCCCATTCGCTGGACGGCTCCGGAAGCAATCGCATACAGGAAGTTCACATCAGCGAGTGACGTGTGGAGTTTTGGCATTGTTATGTGGGAAGTGATGGCGTTTGGCGAAAGGCCCTACTGGGATATGAGTAATCACGAGGTGAGATTTTCTTTTGGGTATTTCTGGCACATGGTTCCGATGTTTCTTGGGCGCTTATTCGCAGAGATGTTCTTACATTTTCTGCAGGTGATGAAGGCTATCAACGAGGCTTTCAGGTTGCCCGCGCCAATGGATTGTCCCTCGGCCGTGTACCAGCTTATGTTGCAATGCTGGCTCCAGGACCGCTCCAAAAGGCCGCGTTTCGGGGACATTGTCAATCTATTGGACAAACTGCTGCGGAGTCCAGACTCCCTCAAGGCCATTGCCGACTTTGACCCACGGTAATTTTTATCCAACTGGCTTATCAAAAGTACACCAGACACGGTGGGAAAAAAATATGTGAAAAAATACATTTGTGTGAGCAAATGAGGAGCACAATCTCCTGAAATGGTACACATTCAAAAATGCTGGGTTCTTGCCCTAACCTACTTGCCGGGTTGTTGTGAATTTTTAGCAGATTGTGTTACTTTTACCCAAAATGGAGTTGGCTGTTTTAACCCACCAAATTGTTTATGAGATTGAATGTGAGCAAGAGCTGAAGCTGGTTCCCATTTTGTTCTGAAGTTGAAGTCCATTTAATGTGACATTCTGAAAAAAAAAACATTGGTGGCGCTCAGATGAATCAGAATTCAGGTTCAGGGTTCAAATCGCATGCAAGACAGACAGCTCACTCCGGCATCAGGATTAAATACTGTGCCACCAAACATTCATGGATCTCAGTGGTTTACTGTGGCGAGCCGTGACTGGTCAACGTTGCCGCTTCTTCTTAGTGAATGTTGACAGTAAGATTTACATTATTGTTCTTTCCACAACTGCAGTGGTAACCTGGTTTGACGTTTTGCCCCCTATTGGATCAAAACCTCAAACCAATACATGTAAATAACCCACCATTGGCTCTGTCCTTTTTAGAACCTGTGATAAATTACAGATTTTATCCAGATTGTGTTACTTTTGACCCACTACTTTTGAAAAATCCATCCATCAATTTGATCTTGTTTAAGAAACACTGAAAGGGTGTATCCGATATACCGGTGCACTCAATCGATCAAATTCAATGTTTTACCAATGGAGACAACAGCCCTTGTAGAATGTAAAGAAACACAGACATTGTTAAATGCTTTTGTGTGTGTGTGTGTGTGTGTGTGTGTGTGTGTGTGTGTGTGTGTGTGTGTGTGTGTGTGTGTGTGTGTGTGTGTGTGTGTGTGTGTGTGTGTGTGTGTGTGTGTGTGTGTGTGTGCGCGTGTGTGTGTGTGTGCGTGTGTGTGCGTGTGTGTGTGAATGTACAAGGATCCAAGTTGGAGATTTTTTTGTCCTTTTTTTGACAGTAGCAGGGACATAAGGCCACATTTGTCGTATCTCATGATCTTTTTTTTCCCTGGCTGCGCAAGCTGGTTCTCATCACAGTGTCTTCCTGCACTGTTATTAAATTCATTACTCACCTGCTTTATTATTAATATTGGATTGGATTGGATTGGATTTGCCTGTATTAGTTTCACAGTGGAGAAATTTACATTTTACACACATATTATTAGTCTTATAATTATTATTATTGAGGAAAATGTTTCTTCAGCCATCATCTGTACTTCTTTGAAGGCGTCAGACGTTTCGCTCCTCATCCGAAGAGCTTCGTAAGCAAACTAAAGTTGTGCTGGTAGCTCTGGCCCTATATATATCCTTAATGGACAGAGGTGGCCGTGCCAGACCTCTGCTCTGATAGGTGCCTGTGCCCATCCCCAGGGACCTATCAGAGCAGGGGTCTGGCACAGGGACCAATCAGAGCAGAGGTCTGGTACGGCCACCTCTGTCCATTAGATCTATAGGGCCAGGGTTACCAGCACAACTTTAGTACAACGATGAAGCTCTTCGGATGAGGAGCGAAATGTCCGACACATTCAAAGAAGTTTAAATGACGCCTGAAGAAACCTTTTACTCGACGCACCACTCCTGTACGACTGAGAGCCTACAGAGACATTATTATTATTATTATAATTATTATTATTATTGATTAATGTGTGATTTACTCGTTCTTCTGCAGCGTATCAATTCGTTTGCCCAGTGTGAGCGGTTCAGATGGCTCCCCCTTCAGGTCCGTGTCCGAGTGGCTGGAATCCATCAAGATGAGTCAATATAGCGACAACTTCAGCTGCGCCGGGATCGTCAGCATGGACCAAGTCCTGCAGATGAAGAACGAGTAAGTTTGGTATATGCTCATGTTTGCTGATGCCACGTATTCCTTTTATATGATTGTGTTTTTGTTTTGGGTTTTGCTCAACATGTTTTATTCCAAGTGTGTATTTTTATTCCCAACCGAACATCTGCTCTTGACTTTGTCCAAGTAACTTCTAGAATCGGCAAAATCGCTGGCGTCATTATTATCTCAGGCCTCAGTCAGAACTTGTCAAATGTTTGTTATGGAAAAAGGACGAAAAAAGATTTGGCTTTCTTTTTGAGGCCAAGCCACTTCTTCTTTCTCTCGTCCCTTCATGCTTCCCTTTGCCCACACTTTATGCCTGGAGCGGCACTTTTGCATACCTCAAAAAGTCACTTTTGGCTGAAGAGAACCAAATACTTCTTGTGGCTTTTTATTCAAGTGAGGAGAATATTGTCAAAGAAATTGAAGGTGTAAGAGGAGTTGAGTCTTATCTTCTCACATGTATGGCAACATTTAGACAAGGGCAATTGAATGAAATTGCCCAAACGTTTGGAGAAAAGACTTAGTCAAGCACATCATATCTGCTTGTTTGGGACAATAATGAGGCCCAGAGCTTTTTCCGAGCGGGCGAGCAGCCAAAAAGAAGCCACAAAAGGCGGGAATCTTCCTTGCCTGCAGTGTGCCGTCTTAACGCTCTGTGATTGGGGGAGATTGGGAAGCAGATGACAAAGTCCTTTCAAGTTTTTGTCACGGACTATGCCGTGATCGCGCGGTTCCATCTGCAAGCACTCTGAAGGCCACCGGCAACCAAGTGAATCATTGTTAAATCATTAAAGCCGCTAATGAAGGCTTTGACTTAAGTGTTGTCCTTTCATGTTGTTACGTTTAACCCACTCCACATGAATGGAGTGCAAGCGGATATTTAATGACTTCAAGGCACCGGAGCGTGAAGTGTTGGAAAGGGGCCCCAGAGTGCAAACGCTTAAGAAATGTCATGTCTCTCTCTTGTCTCTCTGTCACAGGGACATTAAGACCATCGGGGTGAGGTTGCCTGGCCATTTGAAAAGAATCGCCTACAGCATTTTGGGCTTAAAGGACCAGACCAGCACCCTGAGTGTGTTTGCAGTGTGAACGGCATCAGGGAGGGATATGAAATCAAGCACTGAAGCAGATAGTCCTTTGAACTCCTGAATCAGGTGGAGCGATACCGCAGGGACGGACGGCTCAAGCAAAAACAAACATCCTATATGCTTTTTGACGCTCGTATCGGCAAGAGAGCACAACGAACATCAGTAAGCAATGGCGGAAATATACAAGTAGACTCCTATACTCAGTCTTGTTCAAAAAAAAAAAAAAAGAAACAGCACACGTGGGAATTTTTTCACATATGTGGAGCAAACGCACAAGGTGTGGCCGTATGGGCGGAGAGAGCGATTAAGGACTCCAGCTTCCACTTCCTGTTCAACCGGCGGGGACGCTCGAACAGAGCGCCTGATGGCCCCAAACCAAACTAAGCTAGAATGTTGTAAGCAAAAAGTGAGGCTTATGTATGAGGTACTCTGTAAATAATCCATTTGGTGAGTTCACCCAAACCACTGGGATTAAAACATTTCGAATGTAGCACTTCCTTTGAAAATATTGTGGTTTTGGTTTGTGTAGAAGGGATGGGAAATGGCTAGTTTTGTTTTTAAAAATAAAAAGCAATGGTGCCGATGAAAAGGCACTCTATTTGATCTGCCGGTAATGAAGATGGAGTGGGTTGCCAGAATGAGGGGGAAAAAAAGATGTCCGGAGGAAATGTCAGGCTTGTCGTGGCAAAGATGATTTCTGACTAAATAGATGTTCCAACTTCATGACTATTTTTGTCAACTACACTCAAATTCTCATGTGCTATTCTGGAGGGCAGGGGGAAGAAATGCTTTGACAATGAAGTGCCACATTTTTAAGTGCCTGTTTTGAATTTCTTTAATTGATGACTGCAAATTGTTGTGTTACTAATGTACACCTTTTTGACTTGAATTATTCAAATGATCTTTTTGTAGATGATAGATGTAGCTTTGGAAAAAGGGATTCTTTTTGTGTCACACTTTAAATGGTGTCACTTAAGAGATCATTTTGTACAGTTTCCACTATTTCTATCCAAAGCCATTTTAGCTGCCTCTCCCAAAATGATCTTCCATTAAAGATGTAATACCTTCAGTTTTGACTTTTTAAAAATGTATTTAATAGTCTTTATTTATTTTGTACTTTTATTTATTCGTCCTGATAAAACACTGAGCTTGGAGTTGAATTGAAGGTGGCTCTTTCATTAAAAAAACCCAACAACGACAACGTGTCCCTTTTATTATTGAAATATTTAAAGTTCAATTTGCCTTAATACATTTGTGGGGCAAAAAAAGATTTAAATGCTGATTTTTGACACACAATGCTCTCCCTGTGCTTGTGGAACATCAACATTTGTATGGTCAATTAAATACAGCACAGTTTGTGATTGGTGTTTTTGATTAAGACTTGGTCACAAGTCTTAATCAAAAACTAAGTCATAATGAGATAATGATGACCTTGTACAGTCTCTCATGAAATAGTATCTCATTAAGACATATATTTATATTGTCTCACAAATGTTGACTTATCACAAGTAGGGTGACAGTGTCAGCAGAGTGCATTTAAAGGACAACCGACGTCTCCGGACAAGTTGTGTCCATAATTTGTAAAATGGCTTCAAATGACTTCTACTGAGCGTATTTTACAAAGATTCCACCGCCTATAGCTATATTTTACGTTTTAAGACTCGCGCTGAATATTCAGGAAGTCTTGTTTTTGAGTTGGTGACGAGTCCGTATGTGACGTCACTAAAGGAACGCCCCTGACCGAAAAAAATGACGCATTGTAGCAGTCCTTCCATCACGTCAATGTATTTTGCTGTACTTGTTTTGTCTGGGGACCTCGTGTTGCACCCAAAAGCCGCCAGAAGAGGGCGTCCAAGCTCCATATAAGGAATTTATCAGCCTGTGGAAACGGCGGTGGCCACAGGAGGTCGCCATTTTGTGCCTCTTTTTCGGTGAGACATTTCCCCTCAATGTTGCCTCAAAATGGCACGGAATAAATTCTTTAATCGATTGCAAACATGTATGCTTTCCTCTTCAGAACTATTTGAATCATATTCTTAACCGGATGTGTAAAAAGAAAGCATATTCTCCGAATCAGAAGCCATTGGTTTGATTCTCCAGCAATGCAAGACGTCTTGGCGTGACGTCACGAACTGGGGGCGGGACTTTCTGAAAATGCCCAATTCGTAGCTCAATTTTTTGCAGATTTTGGACACTTTAAGTCATTTTTATTGGTGTTTTGCATTGAATAAAAATATCATACTGCGTGTTTTGGGTATTTATAGATGCTATAAAACGTTTTTCTGATGTCAGTTAAGAAACAAAAAAGTGATGTCGGTTTTCCTTTAAGTACTGTATTTTCCAGTGTTGAAGGCGCACCCAAAAGCCTTGATTTTCTTCAAAAGATGACCCTACGCCTTATACGCAGGTGCGCTTTATATGTGAAGTAACATAAGGTCTCGCAACAACTGTCAGCCACCACCGACACCATTTCCCCCTGTGGAAGAAGTATTGTATAATAGCAGCCTCCACTGTAGCGCTTTATAATGTGTTGTATATATCTTATATTTGGAAAACCTTTATGTATCTTTATATTATATTTGGAAAACCTTTTTCATTCATTGAAGGTGGGCCTTACACTCCGGTGCGCCTTATACTGTATGTGGAAAAAGTTTGAAAATACACCATTCGTTGGTGGTGTGCCTTATAAACCGGAACATACGGTATATACGACGAGCTCTTTATAAACCAGGGAGTATGCACTAGTCTTTCTCAAATATCAATAAATTTGCCAAAACATGCAACACTGTACTGTAGATTCAGATTATTGTCAAGTTTAATGATACATATATCGGTCTCCGGCAGAAATAATAGACCCTCGCTCCCTTTGACTTATTCTTATTTTTTTACTGTATATATTATTGCCTCTATTAAAACTTAGATGCCAGAAATTATGTTTCCAAACTCCCAAACCTAATTTCCAACTCCCATATTTGGCACTGATTTCGAAACAACCCGACAGGAAGTTGTCTGGTACATTTTCCCAATGGTTTATACAGAAAAGAGGCAACAGATGAGCAAACTATTTTTGTTTCAACGGAAATCCCTGCTTTTGCTCATCCAATTCTAATGGCATGGTGAGATCTGGGGGAATTTCGGATGGTCTGTGAGTTATGAGCGCTGTACTTTACTTCAGGGAGCCATTTCTTTATTACCATGACTTAATTACCAAGTCTTCTGTTTTGTTATTCAGGCTGTTTTCACTGGACAATTTGGCCCAAATCCTTGCTGTTTATTTACGGTGAAATCACTCGGCCAACCTTGCTCCTACTGAGTGTGCTGAGATGTCACCCAAGCGTGCTGCGCCCATTATTGAGCGTTTCAAAAGCATTTGCGTCGTGTAACAAGCCGTTACTATTTCCTTTTTCCAAAGGACACACATGTTGGCAACATTATGTTTAGTCGGAACATTAGACTTTTTTTCCCTCCCACAAGGTCGTTCAGCGCTATCACGCTTGCTGTCACCTTCAAAATGATTGATGCAAGTGATGGAGCCTTTAAATACATTCTTCAGATAAGAAAAGAGGAATGTCAATGTTTAAGTATTCAATTCATCTGGGAAAAAAAGGAGCCTGGGAACTGGGATTTGTCACTAAGTCCGTGGCGAGTCATTGTCCTTGACTTCCAGCTGGTTGTGTGTTCTCGCCCCCCCTCCGACCAATAGAAGGCCTCAAAATAGTCGCGGCTTTGTGTGGCCGGCTCTTAACGAAGAAAGACATTTTCCATCCATTCTCTCTCAGCGGTGGATTATCTTTTCCAGGGCGAGATGGAAAAAGAGAGGCAAAGAGACTGCTGATTGTACTGGTTGGTTTTATGCAAATCTACACGTGAGCGTGTCCAAACCAAACGTCGGCCGACCGAATTGGGCTTGATGTCCCTGTCGTCAGTCGTAATGTGATTATCCAGGCTCTGCGGGGGCTGAATGTGAGCAAGTTTGCATCTTGTCATTAAGGACTGTAAATAACAGGCATGCCTGGGGCGCAAGAGAGGAAGGAGGCCCGGTGGCGTTAGTGACGCTGGCAACGGGGTTTAGTTGGAGATCGGAGCCATGCTACGAAAGGTTTACACCAGGTCACATTAGCATTTTGGGCCATTGTGCCCACGGCGTGGGGACTCAGCTCTTCTTGCTGCTTCTTCCACGTCTTTTCACAGTGTACAGACCAGATGAAAGAATGACAGACAGCTATTTTTTTATGTCCTACTTGTTTCTCTTTGTCATGCAATGAAAAAGCCATCGGGGGAAAAAAAAGAAAGGAGAAAAACGCAAGCGCTGTGGAATTTACATCCTGGCTAACTTTAGCTTTGGGTTCCTGACCAGAAAACACATCCTCCAATTTTTGTCTATATTGGTCTTCCTGCGTCTCTCTTTATGGGATGTTGCACATAATTCCCCCTCCGAGCTCTACAGTGTGACCGAATTGCAAGATTTTATGCCCAGAACTAAAATGAGACGCATTTCAAAAACTACCATTTGAAACAAATTGTTAGCCTCGCGTCTGTGTAAGGTCTCAGTCGTACAGACACTTTCAAAGAAGTACAGATGACGGCTGAAGAAACCTTTTCATCGATTGTTAGCCTTTAACTAGATTCCACTTCGGCCACGTGGTGTCAAAAAAGAATACATTGTTTTCCTTGATTTTCCCCGAACTGAATGACACGTGAGATGAGGCCTCTGGAACATTACATTCAGAGTGAACCAGAGATAAATTCAAAATGCCAAACTTTTCCTTCTATATTGTACAATTCAAGAGTTCAAATGCAACAGCAGATATCTTGATTTATTTTTTATTGTTTTTGTGACGTGAGTACATTTAGTGATTCCAGGTTGAAGTTAATACTGTTTTATAGGATATTCTGAGTTAATATATAATAACAAACTCAGAGGCTTATTTTGGAAAACTATCCATGATGCTAATACAGTAAAGTCTCATTATATCGATATTCTCGGGAGTCGGAAAAAATACCGATATAACCGGACTATCGATATGTCCGATCCTGCGGCATGGAAATTTTCTCCTTGCGTTCATAGAAATAGTATCGTAATAAGCAGTACTATCGATATAACCAATATCGATATAACGAGACTTTACTGTACTATCAGGATGAGTGTACAATGTTAATTACAAAACAAAACAAACAAAAAAAATCGAAATGATACTTTACGGATCATTTTTGCAACTGACGGAGGTCATCAAATGTCAAATATGTATGATTTAAAATGTTTGTAAAATACATTGGAATTTTCCATCCATCCATCCAGCCCTCCATCCATCCGTTTTCCGCATCCATCCATTTTCCGGACCGCTTATTCCTCAATTTGGGTCGCTGGAACCTATGCCAGCCGTCTTCGGGCACGAGGCTGGGGACACCCTGAATTGGTCGCTAGCAGGGCACACAGAGACAAACAACCAGTCACTCTCACACTCACCTAGGGGCAATTGGAGTGTTCAATGCATCTGCACAACATTAATTACGAAAACAAAAAAATAAAATCATCGAAATGATACATTACCAATATTTTTTGTAGCAGACAATGAAGTCATCAAATGTCAAATGTGTATGATTTAAAATGTTTGTAAAGTACATTGTGAGTTCTTTTTAAAAAATCATTTCATACACGGCCTTATAGTCGAGTGGTGAGCATGACATCACAGTGCAGAGGTAGCGAGTTTGAGTCCTTCTCTGGGCTCCCTGTGTGGCGTGTGCATGTTCTCCCTGGGCCCACGTGGGTTTTCTCCGGGTCCTCCGGTTGCCTCCCACATTCCAAAAACATGCATGGTAGGCTGATTGAACACCTCAAATTGTCCCTAAGTGTGAGTGTGAGAGTGACTGTTGTTTGTCTCTGTGTGCCCTGTGATTGGCTGACAACCAAATCAGGTTGTTGTCCCCCGCCAAGTGCCCGAAGACGGCTGGGATTGGCTCCAGCACGCCCCGCGGCCCTAATGAGGAAGAAGCGGTCTGGAAAATTGATGGATGGATTAATTACATACCGATATAAGAAATAAGTGTGAAACTCCAAATTTTAGTGGCTTTTACCTGTGTGGGTCCGACATCCTTTTCACATCTGCAAAGTTCCAATTAAGAAGCAACATTTCGTAGAACATTTTTGCGATTCTCGTCAAAACAAATATTGCCTGTACTGTGTCATGATTCTATTTATTGTCGTCAGCAGGATGTCTGCCCCTCTAAAAAGTGGGCGGACTTTCTTCCCTTACTTTTCAGTCCCCCCCCCTCCCTCATTTCCGTCTGTCTGCATATGTTGAGGAGGCCATTAATCGTTCCGTGCACAACATGCACCCCAGCAGATAATTACCATCATTAAAGCAATTACAGAGCACATGGAGGGCAGGTTCTAGTTAGACCCCGAGGCTTTGCTCTCCTCCATCAGGAGAGCTAAGGTGGTCCACACACAAAAAAATAAGAGAAGGGAGTGAATTGGATAAAGGCACTTCCTGTCGGTGCCGCCTTCACAGACCTTGCCAGTTTTGTGACAAGAAGCATTAGCCAGCAAAAGTCCTTCCCGCTCTCACATCCTCTGAAGACTATTTTGGTGTTGAAGCAGATGGGAGGGAGGCAGACAGTGGTTTTGCAGAATTTATACACTTAGATACACACACACATTTGCATCACCACGCCTGTCATGTCATGTGAGCCTAAGCCTAATATTAAGCTCTCATTGTGTCTACCCCTGTGGGAGTCCTCACAGATGCAAACGATTGAATAAGCGAAACAAACTTCACATGTGCGCGCAAGCCGCAGAACCCCCCGCCGCTTTTCCTCATCGTGCTGGAGGATGGAACTGTCATCCATTGCTTGGCCTTTTCGAAACTTTTCCCAGCATTCACCCTAGCTGTTGGCCTTGGCGCACGTGCGTAAAGAAAATAAGAAGGACGACCAGCGAGGAACACAGAGCCGCTTTTACAAGTCGTCTCGGAAAGGATGTTCAAAATGAAATTGGCGGTTTGAACGATGAGATCATGTTCACGTTCAAATCCAAAATAACGTTTTTGAGGCAATCTTAATACATTTGGTAATTGTCAGGACATAAAGGTCAGTAAAAGTCAAACCATAAAAGTCAACTAAACGGTACACAATGTGTGCTTTTCTTTGTTTTTCATCTTGAACATCTTCAATTTTGAGCTCTTGTACAAGCGTTTGGGTGTTTTCCACAGCCTTGTCGTCTGATTACCCGAATGTTTATTTTTGCAGCGCAAACTGGGCTTGACTTTTTAGATTTTGGGGATTCTATGTTCAAATTACCCACATTAATTTCTGTTGTAAAATAATTCCTTTGACAGAAATTAATAACTGATGCTTGGCTGTTGAAGTTAGGAAAAGCAGGAAGTCATTTGTGGCCAAGAGGAGTGCTGTTTGATTGTACTGCGGTGCAGACGTCTATAGGTAAGGCTATGTTCAAACGGAATGCAGCTTTCCTTTTGCCTTTTCTTGAAATAGAGTTACGTATTCATTTATGAACAATGAGCCCCCCAACTTACAAAACTATGCGACTGAGCTGGCACCATAAAAATTTTATTTTTAATGGGACGATTAAACAGAACCCTCTTATAAAAGGGTAATAAAAGGAACTTGGCCCTTTAAATATTAAACTTTTTTTACTGTATATATTATTTACTTTTACTACTTTTAATTAAGTCTTGTGGGTTACAGTCTCAGACACTTTTTCAGAACTTTTTGGGGCGATCTTCAAACACCGGTGCCGCCACCTGCTGACCATTTGATAGAAGTCATGTTTACGACAGTACACAAGAGGTCCTCACGCGGTGCATTTGGTATTGCCTTTTATTTGATCATTTTGCTTGATTGTATGGTATTGATTACAGTCAACAAAGTACGTACAGTAGTCCACACAACGACGTGTTTGCTCTCTAACCACAAGGGGTCAGTCTGGTTCCAAATCGTTTTACATATTAAAAGTCTTCACTTTAATTTCCTTTTTCGTACACGTGGTGTTATACAGCAGTATTCAAAGCGAAGCACGCTCTAAAATGAACACTTTTCACTCCAAAATTATTGTTTATGTATCATTATTTTGGGCATTGTAGATGAACGGGTCATGTTTCATGGCTCCAAATGACAAAAACACAAAACTATGAGACTTTTATTCACACAACCGATAATATATTACAATACGTTACAAGCATTCATTTCAAACGCGTCATAAAATTGTGTGTATCTCAGTGAATCCTCACTTAAATCTTAATTTCGGTGCGGAAAGTCTTTGCGTGTTCGTGTCTGGCCGGATGTCGCTGTGCCCGGACAGTTAGCGTCCCCTGGGCTCCTAGTGATGACGTCACCGAGGTGGGGTCTACGTCCTCGGGCAGCTGACACTTGTGGGTAAATGTGTTCATCACGGAACCATCCTGGGCCAACTGTCACTCAGGGAAAAGAACATGTCAATTATATGTTTCGATACTCGGGAAGGCATTTTTAGGCATTCAGAGTCAGCAGTTCATTGCCATCTCAAAAAGGTAAGCCATTAATTCAACAATGTAAATTCTGCGTAGAGAGGACAGCCCGTCTCAAAGAAATGCAAATAAAAAGTAAGCTTTGTCAAACTGAACAGGTTCTTTCTTGGCAAAGGAGGAAGTCTTGCACATCACCTATGGCCTGTGGATGACTGTTTGACACGTGCGCCCCCTCACCCTCCAAATGTGTCATTCCATGGAAATACTGGCCTAAACGGGTTGATATGTCAGCAGGTAAATGAGAGACTCGTTAAGTGGAATGCAGGGCGGGCAGTGCCAGGAATAGGAACACGGCCGAGGATTTTGAACTGCAGAAGGTTTTTGGACTTCAATTTCGTGGGTTACCATGACCAGGATGCCTGTCAATGTGTTTGATGTTTTGGAATCCAATGAGCCTTCTTGGTGAGCTGCCAAATCACACACTGCTCACCTTTTCCGCGCGGACTTCAATTTGGTTGTTGGAGGTGGTAACAATGACATCTTCAGGGGAGAAGTCCCGAACATCCACTGTGAACTGGTATGAGTCCCCAAATGCTTTGATCTTGCCACTTCCGCCTGCAAATAAATTAATACATAAATAAATACATACTTACAATCGGCCTCTTGAACGACAGCTGTCATGCAAAATGATAAGACATGTAGTTGCATGTAACATAGATGTTCAAAAATGTGTTTGGGAGTTTTTTCAGACAAGACCGTTTGGATCGCAATTTATTTTCGGTTGTGCATTTTCTGCATAGAATCTCACAGAAAGCAGAATTTCTCCTTTTTTGATTAACCTTTATAAACAATGCAGAAATAACAAATTAATTTGTTGTTTTTTTTTGCTGTCTGATAGAGATGTTTTAGCTAGTAATTGTTGGGAAATTATTTTTGTTTTTTTATTTTTATTTTTTGCTCTGATTAAAAAAAAGACCACGCAAAGTTACTCTGCAGTTACTCAATGCTTGAGTTTTTTTTTTCATTGAATACTTACTCTTACTCAAGTGATAATTCGAAGGACTTTTTAATTTGACTTGAATCATGTGATTCTAAATAACAATACTCTTACTTGAGCACAATTTTTGGCTACTCTGCCGACTTGTGGCCGTCCTGGTGGCCATCATCATCAGCGGGCTATTAAGACACCGTTGAGGTGAGTGATTGTTTTCTTGTTGATAGTTTCTGATACCCTGGTATTTTGATGTTTCAACTGATAGACAGTATATACAACGAAGTGTATGCAAGAGTTACAATTGATGCAGTCGATGAGTTGAGCAGGTCAATGGAAGTGTGGAGAGTGACAACTGTTTACCCTGGTATGCGATTGTGACCTCAGTCGGGAACTATATGACACACGCACGTGTATTTGTGTGCGCACCGGTAACTGAGCAACCCTTCGGTTATGGCTCTTGCCCAGGCGTCATCCAGATAGTCTGTCTCTGAAGTCACTCTGCTGCCAGGCAGTCTGGCATTCTCTCTCCAGTCGTGTGTGTGTGTGTGTGTGTGTGTGTGTGTGTGTGTGTGTGTGTGTGTGTGTGTGTGTGTGTGTGTGTGTGTGTGTGTGTGTGTGTGTGTGTGTGTGTGTGTGTGTGTGTGTGTGTGTGTGTGCGTGCGTGCGTGCGTGCGTGTGTGTGTGTGTGTGTGTGTGTGTGTGTGTGTGAGTGCGTGTTTGTGTGTGTGTGTGTGTGTGTGTGTGTGTGTGTGTGTGTCCATCCATTGTTATGCACTCTGACAACTCCTGTGCTGCTTCTATCTCCAGCATGCCAATCATGATTCCCAAAATAATTGTGACATTTTCAGAGCACAAATTCCCAGAGTCCATTGAAATGTGACGTGTGCACATATTGTACTTTATGGAAGATATTTCTTTCATGAATAATTGTCAGTATTGAGAAGGAGAGAGAGACAGATTGATATTTACATTTGTGTTCATTTTGACATTTTTTTACAAAGTACTGTATTTATGTAATTTAAATTCAACCCCTTGAAACAGTGTCATAGGAACATAGGAATAAAGTCAGTGGGAAATTTGCTTACACAAGTACTATCACTAAAACATTGTTGAGCGCCGGAAATCTGCCGTTTCTCTTTCAACTGGTCATTTCTGAATGTTTTGGTGCTATTACTAGTGCAGCATGTCCTACCGAAGATAAATTCCTTGTGTGTCCTACTTGGCCGACACACACTTGGCCGATGAAGATGATTCTGATATCTAGTGGGTCCTCCAAATACACTAGACTGCTGGACTCTAGCGTATTTGAAGGACCCTGATAGGCGTTTCCAGGTGTTACGCATAGTGGATGTGCCATATGCCTATACGGAACACTTTGAAAGTGCGGGAATAAGTCACAGAAGAAAAAAATGAGAAAATAAACCCTACATCCCCTCGTCCACCCATCCATTTTCTCTCTGACTCTTGACTTGAGTCATTGAGTCAGCAGCTTCAGCAGGGAAGCTTTAACTTTCTTCTCCCTGATTGCTTTATGCAGCTCTTCCAAGGGCATGCTGAGGAATTGCCAAGCCATCTGGGAGACATCATCAATCCAGTCTTAATCAGGCTCCTTCAAATGTGGAGGAGCAGGAACGCTACCGTGATGACCAAGCTTCTCACCCTATCTCTGGTTGGTACAGAGACCAAACAGCTAGACTGAATCATCCCAACCGGCCAGTCCACAGGCGCTGTTCTCGATGTCCATGTGATATTGCAGAGGCATGTCAACCAGGATAACTTCAGAATATTAAGAGCCTTTAGGAACTCAAAGCGGATCCCCTTGTGACCTTGCCTCTTTTTAATCACCTCACTCACTTCAAATTGAACAATAGGAGAGCCTCCTCCCCAGAAAAAAACAACTTTATATACAAAACTAGCATCGTCATGGAATGAGTTAAACTTGGTTCTCAGGGCATCACGCTATAGTCAGTCATGCCGTGCAGCTATGAGATAGCTCTGTTCATCTCACCTATTGTCTCTGTCTGACATTGTTACCATCATACTTTCAACTGCCTTTCACTTACTCGAAAAGCTCATGGTGTCACCCCCAGACCTCATGAAGGGGCTAAAGTCCTCGGAAAACATCCCGTGACTCTTCTCCATGTACGGTTTGCTGGAGGAAGACGAGGACGATGTCTGATGGAAACTCCGCTCTGATCGGTAGGCAGAAGAGTTGCTTGCACTCATGGATGGCAGAGGTTGCTTGGGGAAGCAGAGTGAAGGGAAAAGGCAGAGGGGCTCACTTCTTCCACACTTTCCAACTGAACACAACAACACAAAACTTGGTTTTTGTTCCCTACTTTTATCATCTCATAAACAATTGTAATTTGTGTTCGATGAGATCAAGGCATCCTGTTATATCTGCACTTTTTAGCGGCAACCCCCCACCCCCTCAGCTCCATATAAACAGTGCCAGTCCTTTTGTGGACAGGAGGTGTGCATGTGTGTGATAATGGGCTATTTTTATCAGCACACGGCACTGAGCGACTGGGAAGGCCCTGTGCTTGGACAAGTTAATCGAGACCGGCTGCAAGCAAAGTTGTGTGTGTCTATGTGAACAGTTGTCATTCCTGCCTCACCATTCCTAAAATAAATGTTCTCACTCTCTCTCTCTCTGTCTGTCTGTCTGTCTGTCTGTCTGTCTCTCTGTCTCTCTCTCTCTCTCTCTCTCTCTCTCCCTTTCTCTCTCTCTCTCTCTCTCTCTCTCTCTCTCTCTCTCTCTCTCTCTGCCTCTCTGCCTCTCCCTGCCTCTTTCTGTGTGTGTGTGTGTGTGTGTGTGTGTGTGTGTGTGTGTGTGTGTGTGTGTGTGTGTGTGTGTGTGTGTGTGTGTGTCTTTGTCCCTGTGTGTGTATTCTGTGCAGCATCACCCAATGACGGCTCTGTTCAACACGTGACTCACGAGTCACTTCAGGCTCATTAGTTATCAAACTTGAGAAGTTTTACATCGTTTAAAAAAGAAAAACAAAATATTGCCGCAACATAGTAGCCAACTGAATATATTATATGATGTGTTGCTTGTAAGCATAACTGAGGGAATTCACAAAGGCAGAGATTGACATTTAATTTTACCAGTGATTTCTTCAGTGACAATGGTTAAAACACTTGAAGCTCAAATAATTGTTTTCACATTGAAGTGTACTGAATTGAAAGTACAGTAGTTGTGATGTGGATTTAAAAATAAATAATACAGTGGGACCTTGGCTTATGCACTTAATTGGTTCCCAGACAGAGTGTGTAAGGCGAAGTGCGTATCCCAAAAATAAATTTCCCAAAGGAAACCATTAAAATGAGAATAATGCGTTCCCAGGTCTCTATAAAATATCATTTTTAACTAAATAAGCCTTAAAACTACAAACAATATACCTTATTCTATATATAATAAATGTGCTATTGTATTGTAATGAAAGAAATACACTGCACTGTGTAATAAAGTTGTTTTATTTACCTTTGCGATGGTCGTTGATGGCTTGATGGAATGGGGTTCAGACTTCTCTTCCTGTATTATCAAAGTCCGGTTAGGCATCTTTTTCCAAAAAAGGCCGGTCTCATCTGCACTAAATACTTGCTGAGGAACGTAGCCTTCTTCTTTCACCATTTCGAGGAATGATCCCTTGTATCAATAAACGGCGAACTTCCAGGTTGCCGCATGATGAATTAGCCGTGTAGGGGGTGTAACTGGCGGGTATATTGTCATTGGTTGCCATGACAACAAAAATATAATTTATTTGGTCTGGTTGTTCTGTCAAAGTGTTTAACGTTTCTATGCGAACCTTTATTTGTGTGTTTTTCTTAAAATCGTCTTCAATACTTTATTTATAATGTTTTGTCATTATCACTTCTGCTTCCGTGTCATGTGTTTCGATAAACGAGAGTAAAGCGAGAGAGACAGAACGAGACTAATGCTAGAGAGAGACAGAACCAAAGTAACTGCTAGAGAGAGAACGGCAGTCTAAGGTCTACGTCAACGTTTATCTACTTTCGGTTAATAAGGTGCACACGGTATGTTATTAATTTTCTTATTTATTGTATGTTCTGTCGAATTTATTGTAATGTTGTCGTTTTAATGTCCTTTAGTTTTTACGGTGTTCCAAGTGTTTCACAATAAATGTTGTGACATCAGTACGAAGTGTCATCCTTGACCGCGGTAGATACAGTGAAAACATGCTCACAACAGTGAAAACGTGCTCACAACAGTGAAAGCGTGTTCACACAAGGACACTTTACAGTCACAGGGCAAGTTTTTCTGCGGGTGAGCAGCGGCAGCCAGATGCTGGACAGAATCATTCCTATTTTCTTTCCAGGTAGCATCAGCTTGGCAGAATTTGTGGCCCTCATGTTCCATATAGGTCAATGAAAACATGCCAGAACAATCAAGGTTTTCTGACACCAAATAGCCAGAACATTCCGCCTAAGGAAAATATATATATATATATATATATCTTGATATATATCAAGATGCTACCATATATATATATATATATATATATATATATATATATATATATATATATATATATATATATATATATATATATATATATATATATATATATATATATATATATATATATATATATATACAGTATAGTCTCGTTATATCGATATTCAAGGGAGTCCGAAAAAATATCGATATAACCGGGACTATCGATATATCCGATCCTGCGCCGAACTGCATTAAACAAAAGCCGCCAAAAGAGGGCAGCCAAGCGCCATATAGGAAACGGAGCTGGCCATTAGCTCCCTTTTTTTTAGGGTGAGAGATGTAGCTCCCTTTTTTTAGGGTGAGAGATGTTCCCCCAATGTTGCCTCAAAATGGCACATATAATTATTTAATGATTGTAAACATGTATGCTTTAATCTTCAGAACTACAGTGTATTTGAAACATATTCATAACTGGATGTGTAACAAGAAAGCATATTATCCGAATCTGAAGCCATTGTTTGGATTCACAAGCAATGCAAGACGTCTTGGCGTGAAGTCATTTTTATTTGCATTTGAATAAAAAGTGACATCGGCTGTCCTTTAATACACAGTATGAAATGTTAATAATTTTCAAAATCATCGCGCTTCAGCAGACAAAACAAGAAACATTGTTGCAAAAAACGATTGCATTCATATACAGTACAGTGGGCATGTACATAACACAACAGGGAAACTGCAACGCTTACATCTTACTGTATTATGTATACAATTTAAAAAAGTCATCAATCTTCTTCTGCTTCCCATTTTTACCTTTTAACACAAACACTTCAATCTCGTCTGCTACACACGAGCTAGCGTCTGAAAATGAAAATGGCTCTGCTACACGGGTGCTGGGCACGTAACCAAGTCACCTGACCAAGTCGACCAATGGCGCGACTGATGGCGTGACACGTAACCAAGACACGTGACCAAGTTGACCAATGGCGCGACCGATGGCGTGTCACGTGACAAAGTCACACGGCCAAGTCGACCAATAGCGCGACCGATGGCGGCTCATGTGACCAAGTCGACCAATGGCGCGACCGATGGCGGCTCACATAACAAGACACGTGACCAAGTTGACCAATGGCGCGACGGATATATCGATATAAACAACAAAAATGGCCGGCGGGGGATGAAAAGGAGCACCGTAATAACCGGATTATCGTAATATCGTACTAAACGGTACTAATTATACATAAAAAGACTAGAAATGTGCAAGGGAAATGAAAATAGTATCGTAATAAGCGGTACTATCGATATAACCGATATCGATATAACGAGACTTTACTGTATATATATATATATATATATATATATATATATATATATATATATATATATATATATATATATATATATATATATATATATATATATATATATATACTTCCTTACTTTTTAATTGACACAGAAATGCAAGAACAGCGAAGCTCTGACTAGGATGGAAAATATTTTATCTCCAAAGCGAAGTTGCGAGCCAAGCAAAGATGGAAAGAATGCAGTGGGAAACAAAGCAGCCCATGTGACGGGCATGCAGCGATGTCATGCTTGGTGTCTATTAATACAGTATCTGTAATTCATGACGTCTAGCTGATGACATCCTCTACATTAAAATTCGCCTTTGTGGCTTTGTTAATGGCTGTATATATGTCGTTACGCCCATAAGATTTCAATGACGAGCTGTTTACATTGTGGGTACGCCACAAAGCCTTGCACATTCGCAAATGGCGAGTACGTTTGTTTGGAATAATTGCAGAGGGCTGTTCAATGCACATGTGAAGCAGATGTAAACTGGAGTTCATTTTAGTGACTGAAAGGATTTTTTTTCCATTGATGAGTGTGATATTTGCATTTTTTAATAAAGAAAAATGCACCCCATTTTGTATTTTTTTCCTTCACTTTAGGCAATTGAAAATCATATTATGTTTTTGAGTGCAATGACACCACACATTGTAGTCCAAAACATAACATGATGTTCCCAATCTAATTGGTATTTAAGGAAATAAAATCATGTACAGTGGTGTTGTGAGATACGAGTTGACCGACTTGCAAGCTTAAGATAATTACATAATGTCTTAGCTTGTAGTCCTTTATATTTGATGTTATGTGTGCATAAAGGTTTAGCCAATGAAAGCCAACATCAACTGTGGTCAACTGTCAGTAAAAAATCTGAAACTGATAATATATCACAGCTACTAGTAAATGGAACGACTAGATTGGATGTGTTAGTTGACAGAATGAAAAGTAATGTACAGTGGGGCCTCGGTTTACGAACCCCTTGCCTTACGAACTTTTCGTTTTACGAATGTTACATTTATGAAAAATAAACCTTGGCATACGCACTATTTTCGCGATACACACCCCCCACCACGGCTGGCGGAGTAATCTTCGGCGGAAGAACACAAAAGCACACGACCGAACAGCGTCCCAGCCGGCCTACCTTTACACACCCCCTTTCTATGAGTGCACATGTCGATCGTCTTCAACGATACTTTTGCCGTTATGTGACCGAAAAAGATGCCACCACAGGCTCGTGTTCAGCCGAATAAGACACAAAACAAAATAACAGTCGAGGAGAAGAAGGAGATCATTGAGAAACACGAACGAGATGTGCGTTTGTGGCGTCACATGTCCACACCGCGGCCGTCATGTGAATCTCAGCCTGACACATCTCTCACGCTGTGTGTCACTTCCCTGATAGTAACTTTCTACGACCATCCTACAAATAAAGAGCCCAGTACCGTCCACCATTGCTACCATCCTTCGCAAAGAGCTTGACACAAAGGCGTTATTTAGTCGATACAGTCGATGCTTTCACGTGACTAATGACACCGAAATTGTCATGTGTGAGTTGACAGCTGGGGCGGGGCCGCCGCTCCCGACCTCCGGCAGCCGAAGAAGACACAAAACAAAATTACAGTCAAGGAGAAGAAGGAGATCATTGAGAAACACGAACAAGGTGTGCGTGTTGATCCCCTAATCACAGATACTGGGACATTTCAACTAGTCGCTGTCACCTCACCAGTGACATGATTACGACGCCTCGCGCCTCGCTGTGTGTTGTGCTGGCAAGTCCAAGAGTTTGCTTTGCCCGAGGTGATTGTTAGCCGCAATCGCGTAAGTTTGTTGCTTTCTGGGATCGCGAGTGTGCCATTTTATTTTGCCTAGCTTGACAGGCTTGTTGTAATAAAATCTCTGCCAGCACCTACGGGACTCGAAGTGGATGCAGATGACATCGAGGAGCTTGTTGCTGACCATAATGAGGTCCTCAACACAGAGGATTTGATTTGCCTTCAAGAGGACAAGCAGAAGCAGGCCATTCAGGAGGTGATGTGCAGGCTTTTATTGAACAGTTCCATCCGGAAAAGGCTATGAGAATCATCAACATGATGAATGATAATGTGATGCCTCAGTTTCGTAAGATCTTACAAGTCAGAAAGCAACAGGTGTCAATTAAGAGCCATCAACGACCATCACAAATGTAAATAAAGTGTCTTTATTATACAGTGCATTGTATTTCTTTCATTACAATACAATAGCACATTTATTATACAGAGAATAAGGTATGTTATGTGTAGTTGTAAGGCTTATTTTGTTGAAAATTATATTTTATAGAAACCTGGGAACGGATTATTCTCATTATAATGGTTTCCGATGGGAATTTTTTTTTGGGGATACACACTTTTCGCCTTACACACTCTGTCTGGGAACCAATTAAGTTCGTAAGCCAAGGTCTCACTGTACTTGAAAAAATGGCCGTGGTCTAGTAATCCTGCCTGGCTCAGCAATGACATTGAATCTATGTTGTGAGTTTGTTTGTGTACATTCCGAACCGACTGTGTGTCTGTTTCAGCTGCTGTGTGTGTTACATAAGGGCGGCAGACAGGCAAACACAGCCCATCACCATAAATGGGGGGGAAGCATGCAAGGTCTTCTCATGTTACGGATTGTTTTTTCTATGTTAAGGAATTCCAATTAACAGAATGTGTGTGTCTTTTTTCAATCTATCAATGCGGCTATCCAGCCATTCATTTTTCGATCCACTTTAACTTCACAAAGGTCATGGGTATGCTGGAGCCTATCCAAACTGTCTTTGAGTAGGAGTGGGTATACCTTTAACTGCTTTCCAGACAATCACAGGCCACATACAGAAAAACAACCATTGGAGCTTACAATCGCAGAAAATAGTGTTCTGTTAACCTGCCATGCATATGTTTAGAATGTGTGAAGAAACGGGAGTAATAATAATAATAATAATAATCATCTCATCTCATCTCATTTTCCGTACCGCTTATTCCTCATTAGGGTCGCGGGGAATAATAAGAATAATAATAATAAATTTCATTTATAAGTACCCAGACAAAATCACGATTAGAGCATGCAAAATCCACACACAAAGGCCAGAGGACTGCAAGGCCGATGTGATAAACGATCGCTCACCATGGCTAAAATAGTAAAATGTCAAATGCATATGAAATGAGGGTGGGGTATTGATGGATATGTCAAGTGTACATTGAAGTGTTCATGTGTGACATTCACACTCTGATGTTGAAATGTGTTCCTTTGTGCAAATTAGAGCTCCAAGTGGACAATGGTGCCCCTACAGATGATAATACCAAATTAACTATGCTTTATCTACGCATAGGGATTAAATTGGATTTGCCTTTATTAGTCTCGCAGTGGAGAAATTTACATTTCACAGCAGCAAAGTGATGAATGGGGAAATAGAGTGCATTTATTGATCAGAAGAAAACGAGGGTCAGGTGTATAATGCACATCCTGCCCTTGTGTTTGTCACGGTTCGCGAGGTGGTGATGGCGGGTTCGGATCCCAAAAAGCAGGCAGGAGGGAGCAGGAGGTTGTTTGACAAATTGTATTAAAATAAAGGTCAGCAGTAACAAAATGTAAAACATCAAAATGAACTGAATGAAAAAAATACAAAGTAGCAAAAGAAGACCAAAAGTAAAAGTCCGCCAAGGTTAAACAAACACGTACACAATGCATGCTGCAACCAAGCAGCAAACAAACAATGAATCGGCACCGGATGATCGTGCCAGGTGTCCTTTTAAGTGTCATTGATTTTAACGACCAGCACCTGCGAGGCTGCCGGCAGGGCTGACGTCTCTACCCGCTGGTCGCCAATCTGATCGGGACGACCAGCACCTGTGCAGGTGCAGGCGGGGCCGACAGCGTCCCCCATTGGTCGCCAACCAGATCATGACAGTACCCCCCCTTCAAGGGGCTGCTTCCAGAAGTCCCAACAGTCTCCCAAAAGGTCCACTCGCCAGGGAACGGTCGGTGGAGAGGGCAACCGCCGCCTCTCCAACACACGACGGGCGGCGGCCTGATGGGAACGGGACTCGGCCTGGGGTGGACGAAGACGCGGCACGGATCGTCGTGGGCGTGAGTGCGATCCCTCTCGCACGGTCACGCGACGGCGCATGGCTCTGCGTGGACGTCGAACTGCCAGGCGCAGAATGGCACCCCGTACGGCCGTATGGGACCAGGTCTCGGCCGGACGCCGACGTGGGCGTGAACTGCCCGGCTCCGGGGGAACGAGACCAGTCCAGAGCCGCTCCGGGATCCAGCGGTGAGTGGGGTCTCGGACTGACGTTGACGCGGACGTTGCACGGCTCGTCGTGGATGAGACTCAATTCGTCATGCACGACGACAGCGTGGCTGGACGTGGGCGTGCAATGCCAGTCACCCAGTTTCACCCTGGACGGCCACCTGGAAGGAGGTCTCGGCCGGGCGTTTACGTGGACGTTGCGGCTCGTCGAGTGACGCGATTCAAACGCGACAAGGCTTGAGCTAATGTGGACGTAGCATAGCCAGGCACAGGGTGGAAATGAGACGGGTCCGATGTACCTGCGGGATCCGATCGTTGGCCGATTCATTCTGTCACGGTTTTGCGAGGTGGTGATGGCGGGTTCGGATCCCAAAAAGCAGGCAGGAGGGAGCAGGAGGTTGTTCGACAAATTGTATTAAAATAAAGTCAGCAGGAACAAAATGTAAAACATCAAACTGATCTGAATGGAAAAAATACAAAGTAGCAACAGAAAACCAAGTGCAAGAGTCCGCCAAGGTTAAACAAACACGTACACAATGCATGCTGCAACCAAGCAGCAAACAAACAATGAATCGGCACCGGATGATCGTGCCAGGTGTCCTTTTAAGTGTCATTGATTTTAACGACCAGCACCTGCGAGGCTGACGTCTCTACCCGCTGGTCGCCAATCTGATCGGGACGACCAGCACCTGTGCAGGTGCAGGCGGGGCCGACAGCGTCCCCCATTGGTCGCCAACCAGATCATGACAGTGTTCAATTATTGTTAATCAAAAATCGACTCGGCTTTTCACTTCGGTGGAGTGTCTCCATAGAAACAAGTTTTGTATGTTTCTATCAATGTGTGTGTGTGCGCACACACACACTCATGTAACTAATGCTAGCAGATCTCAAATCTCTAAAATAGCGCAAGTGCTAATTGGAAGTGTGAAAGGGTGATGGAATTGAGAAAAGTAAAACATTGTCTACATTCATGCCTCAGGGCAACTGTAGGTACGTGGGCGTGTGTGTGTGTGTGTGTGTGTGTGTGTGTGTGTGTGTGTGTGTGTGTGTGTGTGTGTGTGCGTGTGCGTGTGCGTGTGCGTGTGCGTGTGTGTGTGTGTGTGTGTAACTGAGGTCATAAAAGACATAAATATGTTTATTCACCTCTTAAAGGGAGCCCGAACTTGAGACTCAGGTCTGAAATGGAGCTAATCATTGTATGCGGTGAAAGGTAGGGTATTTAATAATGAACATTAACATAACATTTTGGTGCCACAAAATTCACTTTTAGTGCATGTTTTAATAGGGAATAAAAAAGTTTTTTTTAATCACATTAATTTGCATGCCCGGTTTGACATCATGACTGTAAGACTGTTTTGTTCTTCCTTTTAGTAAATGATTCCTTGGTGATTTCATATGAAAGGCAAGTAGCAATCTTTCTCCAAAGAGTTAAACTTCGTAGCTCTCCCAAGTGTGACTGCTCAATTGTCTTCATGCCTACAGCAATAACTGCACACACACGAACTTGCCAACATATCGTACAACACACCTACTGTATTCAGGTAAGTCTCTTTAGTTTGGGTTTTAGCTTTGCTAACCAAGCAGTAACATCCACAGATTTTAGCCTGTGCTGGTTTGAATCAACACAAACTTTTGAAGGCACCATGAGGCTCCTGGATGAGTCTGGTCAGAGTGAAAGTGACGGGGGCAACCGAGGGCACAAGAGAAGCATTCAAAATGAAGAGACGTTCCAGGGTTCGACGCTGCTCCTCGCTGATCCACAGAAACCATACAGACGCTCCCGTGGATTTCTCAAAGGTCTGACATTTGACTCTGATCGTTGCAGATAACATCAATTCATCACACGCGTGCCCAAGAGCGTTTGACATTTACGGTCTTAATATAATTGAGGTCAAGCTTCTCTTTCTTTGCTGGACTTGGTGATTGTAGGGGTTTTACCACAATTGTATGTCTAGCATCCATCCAATATCTTGACTTGGGGCAATAACTGTTGTCGTTCTCCCGAGAAAAGTTAGACAGAGGATGAGGAGGGGCGAGCATGAGACCCGACTTTACGTGCTGCTCCTGTGACCAAATTTTCAAATGATCGTATGTAAACCTCAATAACAAACATTATTCTTGACTTCTGATTTGACAAGTATTCATTCATCAATTTGTTGAGCTCTCTGTATGTAATATGTAGAGGGGATTAAACATTGTAATGGCTTCTCCAAATTCACGACGGCCCTCGAGACGAAACCATAACTACAATGTGGCCCGCGCAAAAAAAAAAATAGTTTGACGCCCTCGTTATTGATGGATGGAGAAAGACATGCTTAAAAAAAATCACACATATGACAAAAAATGGTTTTGCTTTGTGAAAGTGCCGGACTTGTGTATCAACGAGGGGGGCTTTTTGAAGCAGATCGGGAAACAAATAGCCAAATAGATTAGTCTTCAAATTAATCTCTTTCTTTCTGTGCCAATGGCTCAAGCAGAGAAGGGTCAAGTTAATTGAAACCTACTTGACCCCACTCTCATAAACTGCAACTTCGTAGTTGGGGAGCAAATATCACACAAGGCCATGATGGGCAATTTTGCATCAAGGAAGGCAACAATTAATTCTCAACATAAAAGAAATCAGACATGTTTGGGCGGGCGGCAGATATGGCATCTTAATCTATATGTCATGTCCGCTCGAGGAGTGGCGACAAGACTCGAGGGACGACGGAACGTGGTTAAGGTCGGATCCAAAATACACGGTGGAGTCTTTACTGAGACACATATGGCAAGAACAGAAAATAAGGCAAGGTCGAAGGCAAGGTCGAGGGCACCGACAAAAACAGGCCTGTGTGCGGAGGGTTGACGGGGAACTTCCTGGAATACACCGACAACAACTGAACGGTAAGGGTGGCTTTTATAGCCAGAAGGCACAATTAAGGAAATGGGGGACAGGTGCGTGAATCCGGAGAGCCAGGAAGGGAGGGGCCCGCTCTAAGGAGCAGCAGAGGAAGAGACAGGAGGGGAGGGGCACGCTCCTGGCGTCGACGAGGATGTGACACTATAATGTATACATTGTTTCAATTCATGCCGTATCATATTTAATTTATAGACTTAAATTCATATTTGTTACCCATTTATGACCCCATAGGTTGTCTTTTGATGCTAAAATATTGCCTGGAAAGAGTGTGCGGGATGGAATGGTACGTCTATGCTGCTCTCGGTGTGTTAAGCGCCATTCTCAGCTTTCTTATGGACCTGAGTGTAAGCAAGCTCCTGACAGGTACACAAACACACATGAAGATGACAACGTTACCCATTGCAGCAAAGTTTAATAGGATATTGTACGAAACAATTGAAAAAGAAAAACCGACATTATGCTGTGTTTGTACAGTACAAAAACGTACACTATTTTATGTGTGTGTGTGTGTGTGTGTGTGTGTGTGTGTGTGTGTGTGTGTGTGTGTGTGTGTGTGTGTGTGTGTGTGTGTGTGTGTGCGTGCGTGCGTGCGTGCGTGTGTGTGTGTGTGTGTGTGTAGTTCACCAGTGGCTTTATAGCCAGCTGGAGGGTAGCAGTCTGCTTCAGTTCTTCTGTTGGACTCTTTACCCAGTATGCCTCTGTGCTATCTCAGCTTCACTGTGCCACAACATCTGTCCCTTCTCCACAGGTCTGTCTGCACAGGTGTTACATATGTACACTTGTATTCCATATATGTATGTATAAAGTACATATCATGTATATGTACACACTGGATACATATAGTACGTAAATTGCTATATAGAAGTTAGGCTGAGGTACTGGCAGTGAGACAATCAATGAAATTGTCCACAAATGAAACTGTCATGTTATAATACTTTGTTTAAGATATTGCTTTCTTGTTTCAGTTACGTAATGGAGATTGCATTTATTTGAATTAGCATAGTCGTTTTAAAAGTTTTAATTGACGAACAATTGAACATTAGTTCACGTTTGTTTTGTTTGTTTTTTGTTTTTGTTTGGCTTCATAAAAAAAACATCTTGATTGATATTTTTAGAACGTACTGAGAGAACTATCCCAAAGAAATGCTTTATTGCACTTATTTTAGCATGGCTATTCAGCGGTACAAAGCAAGGATGCCTCGAAGCCTTTGAATGTATTTATTTATTTATTCATTTATTTTGGTCAGGCTCCGGAATACCAGAGGTGAGGACCATGTTGACGGGGATACAACTTCCTCATTATTTATCCCTCACCAACATGTTCATCAAGTTCTTGGGTCTCATTTGTACACTGGCAGCTGGGAGCACAATTTTCCTGGGAAAAATGGTGAGGTTTTTTTCCATTGCATATCCAGCTTCAAAATGATCTGTTATTTATTATAGGTGTTTCTTTCCGAATATCAGGGTCCATTTGTGCATCTTTGCACCATGATGGCTGGCTACTTGAGCAATCTCTGCTCACTACTACAAACCACAAAGCAGGTACGGTTCTAGAAAGAAGCCTTTGATTAAAAAAAAAAAACATCAACTGGACCATCTAATTTCACTAGATCCAGCAATTCATCTACTGTTCAGCTTAGCAAGGCTAGTTGCTGTTTTTGAAGCCTCAAAATGTTGAATTACATTCGAAAACAAATGGTTGAGCAACACATGTAGACATATCAATAAGAATAATCACAGCTATACAGTATATGCCTTCACAAAGTTTGAGGATTTTTTGTTATTATTGCTACTTTAGAGTTTATTTTGTACACTCACTTCCACCTTGAGTTTTTCCTCACTGTGTGTGAGTGAAGCAAGCCATAATTTTTGACTCATCATAAAATATTAAATCCAAATAGTAAGTTAATTCTGTCAGTTCTTGGCTCTTGGCCAAACTTGTCATTTCTGTTACTAAAATTGTCATATTTGTTAAAAAATGATTTGACCTTCAGAGATTCATAGTGTAGATGGCTCTACTGGCAGAAATGTATTGCTGCCATAATATCATTTCTGACACTTTTCAAACTCACATCATAAGCTGCAATATATTCACAGAAAGTTGTACGTTCAAAACCACAGGGATACGAAGGTCCATTTATTTCTACTTGCAGCTCTGATTTTCTATTTTTTAAACAGGCTGTTGCATCTTTCCTTAAGTTGCTTGGTGCCCCCGAGAGGAAGCACGCCGTCCACTTAGTTCAGGTCAGGTGGTTTGAATAAATGACCTCATCGTCCTTTTTTTATGTTGTCTGGAAGAAACCAGGTGGAGACATGTTAGTTGTAGCCGCTGCAGTTGGTGTTGCAAGTTGCTTTGGAGCACCTGTTAGTGGTAAGAAAAAAGTCCTTAGATTTTGCTTCTTTTGGTCCTCCATCATTTTCAATCTCTCCTCATCTTTATCATCTCCTCACTTACATGTCTTGACAGTTCCAATGAACATGCAAATTTATTATACTCTATCTTATGTATACACACGCAGACACACACATTTATATGGCTAAAATGACATGTACGTATTATTTGTACCTTTGTCTGGTGCAACGTAAGCAATGTAGTTGTGTTTCTTGTCAATTACCGTTTGGTTAACGCAATTTTCAAGCCATAAGTATGTTTTTTTTTAATTTTGAGATGTACTATCACAACTGTCACACATTCACTACGAAGCGAACTAAATATCCCGCAGCACAGATTGAACAAGCAATGTTATGTGATCACCTGCCAGCGATAGCCAAGTAGGCTAGGCAGACACGAATGTCTTAACTTTCACGGCAGAGGCTCTGTCGAACCCCTGAGACAGATTCACCGAACCCCTCAGGTTTGGTCGAACCCAGGTTAAGAACCACTGCTCTCCCTATTAGCAAGGTTAGACAGCTAAGCTAATTAGGCTCGTAAAGGTCAGTGTTTGTTTTGTTTGCCATTCTCATAGGTGTGCTCTTCAGCATGGAGCTGATGTCCTCACACTTCGACATGCAGAACTACTTCCCATCTTTCTTCTCAGTGGCCGGCGGCGCGTTGACCTTCCGTTTGTTATCTGTCTGGAGTGGCAATGAAGGTAAAACATGGTTGAACCATAGCATTAAAAGATGGGAACAATTAATGTACACATTTATAAGTTGCAAATTTAGAATCAAAGGTCTATCAAGCTGCTCAACTCCTATAATGCTAATAAACAAACTAAAAGAAGCAATATTCCATGACGTGCAGGCCAATTTAGTGACTATACTGTACAGGTATGTGCAGTCAATTTATCAGCCGAGGCAATTTATCACTTTAATTGAAGCCCATTTGCAGGGGTGCTGTACAAATTTGTACCATTTAGTTTTTCAATGTTTACCTTCTTTTCAAGAGATGTCCTCAAGGCACTTCCACAACTAGGACCGACAGGACTCATCCTGAATCTTATCCATCAACATCAGCAACGGAACCTTCTTAATGCTCTTTGAGCTTTGAGGGCGCAAATCAATACCGTGAGATTCCAAAAGCTTCCAGGCAGCTATTTACAGCGGAGATGGAGTGGTATTGAAATTCTGTCTGATTTCAGATATTTTAACTCAATGTGCCGGACACTACCAGTTTGAAGTCATCTTTGTTTGTGGACAAACATCCTGTATGCACACACACACACATATATACACACACACGCACGCGCGCACCCCCCCCCCCCCCCCCCACACACCCACACACACATTCCTGTTTCAAAAAACAATTTGTGAGGTCCGGATAACTCCAGATAAGGAGTGAGGACCACCGTTGCTGATAAGTTCAGAGAAGAACTATTGTTACATTTGAACACTAAATGTCACCCCATTTCCCACTTCAATGTCTTTTAAAACAAAGAAATAAAAAGCGGACTTGAAACTGAAATAACAGCAGGAGTGAGGTTTCTGAAAGGCTTCATTCAAAGTCCTCACCCCTGTGGTGAATTTGGTTAAAATATCATTTTACTTGTTGTGGTATGAACGTTTTCCTTTCATTAACACACACACACACACACACACACACACACACACACACACACACACACACACACACACACACATAAACACAGTGAGTAAAAAGTGTGTATCCAAGTGAAATGAAAATTTGTGAGGACCTTTCTGAAACTTTAACAGATGCATATATAGAGCCTTTAGAAAGAAAAACTTGTGAGGACTGGCCAAAAGGTCCTCACTTGTCAAAAATGTGCTCACTACGTATGGTATAAAATGTCAGTGGTCCTCACAAGACTAGTCATACAAACACACACACACACACACACACACACACGCTCACACACGCACGCACACGCACACACTCTCGAGGATTGTTTGCACAAGTCCAATAATTGTTAGGCACCGAACCATCCACCATTATTTAAATGAGTTGGAAAAAACATTGAAAGGAAGACATGACTTTTTGGATGCAATTTATATCAGGTTCATATTTCAGGAAAAGCTTATTGAACTTAAACGAAGGGAAAATTTGATTTCTTTTATCCCTTCAGAGAGTCTTCGGGTGTTGTTTCATACCAATTTCCCCACGGGATTACCCTTCCTCCCGTCAGAGATTCTGCTCTTTGCTCTGCTGGGGTGAGCTGACGCTGACTGACTCTTCATATCCAATTTATTTCCAATCCCAGTGAAGACGTCTGACTTATTCATATTCACGTTAGGCCATGTGGAAACTGAACTGTTGCGTTGTTCTAGCTTCATTTGTTGTGTTGTTCTAGCTTCATCATGACCGCGTGCGTCTGCGTGTGCGCGTGTGTTTGTATGTGTGTGTGCGCTGGAACAGGTTGCTCTGTGGAGCTGTCAGCTGCTTATACCTCTCCCTGCATCGCCTCATGCTAGAGCTCATCACCACAAACGCTGCCCTCATCAACATACTGAAAAAGGAGTGAGTGCATCCACACACACACACACACACACACACACACAGACACATGCACACACACGATGGTGGAGAAGGGGCAGCTTTATTTATATGGTGCTATTCATGCACATTCTTCACATAGTTCAAAAATTAAATTCTTTACATTCAGATGGATGAGTCAGTAATTAACGGTAGCTACAAATGAAATTCAATCATAATGGCAAATGAAATTGAAATGACAGTAATGCGTGTGTGCAGGAAAGTACTGTACTCTGCCGTAGTGGCCTTCTTTCTGGCATCTCTTACCTTCCCTCTCTCCGTGGGACAGCATATGGCTTCCAAGGTGGGTCTTCATCTAGAAAACTACTCCTGGTTCGAACTTCGGGCAGGAGTTTTACACACAAAAAAATTCTGTTTGCTGTTAATATGAATGGGAACATAATTACAATCAATCACTATGGGAACAAAAGGAAAATAAAATACAAGTTACTTCTGCTTTCAGTGAATAGGAAGACATTCAAGGACACTTCAAATGAAATATTATAATTCCAAAAGTTGTATTTTTAGCAAAGTTTGTTGTCCGTTACTTATTATATATTAATGAATGCAGACAAGTACAACAATCTAAATTGTCACAATTATTCTGCTATATTTACACATATAATGCAATTTGTTCTTTTGTTATATGTAATTGTAAGAGCTAGGAGAAAATCATGATATCGTAATTGTTCCGCTGGTTTCTACTACATAAGGTGCCAGTGATGGTGAGTCATAACCATTCTCTTGTGGGAAGGGTACTGACCTTGAGACCCATCAGAGAGGTGACCTAGCCAAGCGTACCAGAGCACAGATTGCCAAGTGCGATGATTCCCAACCACTGTGCAGTGAGAGATGATCAGATTTGCTATTATCCAATTTCACCAAATCATTAAACTATATTTACGACAAATGGATCTTGATGCATCTATCCAGACCTATCGTGTGTAAGTGACAAACAAATGATGAGAATAGTGTCTTTGTTATTTCAATATTTATATATATATATATTTCTAATGTAAAATATGTGTCTCAGCTAAATGAAGGTTGGCAAACACTGGAGTAATGTGAGTTCATCATTAGATATTTCTGCAGCTTTTATCCACAGTGGGAATTTGTTGTTGTTTTAAAGACAAATAGCCACTTTATTATTTTCTGTTAATTCAGTCCACCATGAAGCAGCTGCTCACCTCTTTACTGGAAAACACACCGTGGACGTCTCAATCTCACAATGCCTCGTGGCAGCTGGAGACAGAGTGGGGCTCATCTGACTATTCCGTCTACCTGTCGCTGACTGTCTTTCTGCTAATGAAGGTACAAACGGAGGACCGAATGTACTGAAGACAAAATTAGCCTTGATATCACGCACCATGTGGCTGACATTTTCATAGGACAATACGACATATCATGATTACTAGACATTTGAAGCGGCAGCGTCGTTTTAAAACTGGATTTGAAAGGAATTGTTGTCTGTTAAAACAGCTGAGAATCTCTTGCCAGCGTGTATATATTTGGTGTGAAAATGTGTTTGATGGAATCTCTATTTCAATTCGATCGCGACAAATCCATGCTCAGTTGTTCACAAGACTAAAGCAAAACCTGTGCAGTCAGTCACAGTAGTCATACCCGCAGACCATACTAATACTAATATGAATTTCTCGAGTGGTGGGTCTCGGCCACTGGCTTTGCTACATTTCAGACGATGAAAAGCAGTTGCATTTTGTGAAACACATGGCAAAAGCAGAAACCATAAAATGCATAGAAGCTTTCACACTGGAAAAAAAAACCTGGACACTGCCACGGCAGAATGCAATGCAATGCAATACAATACAATACAATACAATACAATACAATACAATACAACACAATACATATTGATTTATATAGCGCTTTAATGACAGCTGAATCTGTAACAAAGCGCTTAACGTGGACAACTATCATATACAGGAGATAAAGCAGTCACAAAGATGGTTTTACTCCCAGGTTCTTTCTACTAACATATAAGAAAAAAATACCCATACATAGTGGAGTACACATATATTGTGTTTGCAACAATACTTAACCATATTTGATTTCATTGTTGCCTTGCTGTGGCCTCTAAAAAGTACCATGGAAAAGCTACCACATAGGACAGAGTCAGGCTGTTATTAGATTCGCTTTATTGTATTTGGTATAAAGGGTTTGTATTTATGTGGCATTTCGTGACTGAGAAAAACAAGCATGTGTAGGCAAAGACAATGCATTCAGCTGCTTCCGGCAGAGGGAACATTTCAGTGTTTATTAGACCATGGTTGTCTTTTTTTACTTTATTAGATCTTTATTTGTGTCCTTTTACTCAGACCATCCATAATAAGCCTGTGTTTACTTTTCACCCACCATTATTTGCGTCAAATTGATGCTGCAGAATGAATGCAGCCAGATTGAATTGGATTTGTGAGGCCTGTGGTGAGATTTACATTGTTGATTCTCAGCTGTGGATGTCTGTGCTTGCCTGCACTTTGCCTCTGCCGGCCGGGTACTTCATGCCAGTCTTCATCTATGGTGAGTGCTTACCCCCGTAAAATGTAAATGTCTGTGGTGTGTCATTGAAACAAGATGGCAGCTGTGGTGTCTTTTCAAAAGCATTTGTGACACACAAACACGTTAAGATTCAGTGGGCAATTGTAGTTATCCCTGATCTACCCAATGGCGTACTTTCCATTAGATTTATATTGAAATGAAATTACATTCCACTGAACAAAAAAACCTCCAGGATGCATACATTTGAGTTTGGAAGTAATTTTTAGATGATTTGATCTCAACTCTTGTTGGCCCAAAAATTGTTTTGTTTTTTTTTTTAAATTGTGACTAAGTCACCATCCATTTGAATATAAACTTAAGAACAACTAATAAAATGCATTTCCCCAATGAAATCATAGAGCACAGGTGTCAAAGTCAAGGCCCGCGGGCCAAATCCGGCCCACCACATCATTTTTTTTCGGCCTGCGAAAGCAAATCAAACTTGTTAAATTCCATGATGATTGCTAAAATCCAAGCCAAAATTTCATATTTTTGGATGTCAGCCACAATAAAAGTCATTATTCTTGACTTCAGATTTGAAAACGAGTTATACATTAATTTGCTGTGTGCTCTATATGTAATATTTGAAGGGATTTAAACATTCTAATGGGTTCCCCAAATTCATAACGGCCCTCGAGAGGAAACCATAACTACAATGTGGCCTGCGGCAAAAAATTACTTTGACACCCCTGTCATAGAGTATTAAACAGTTGTAAACTACTCATGCAAACCTAGATGTACACATATGAATTTTGCAAACTTAGATTTTCAATCACATCTGGTGAGAATTCCTTTCTTTTTACAAAATAATAATGTTGTGAACAGTTCTTTGAAATTGTTTGCCTTGATCTCAATTGTTATATATATAGAACAAATGCACGCGAATAGGGATATGTGGGTATTTCTATTCAATATTGGGTGTTGCAATATGTGCTGTAATGTGAGAAAGCAATGAGAAAATAAATCTGAGTTTCCGATTTTAGCAAGTCAGATTATTTTATACAGATGTTTTTAGTTGATCCTTATCTTTGTTTTGTTTTCCATATTTTCAGGGGCAGCTATGGGTCGTTTGCTTGCTGAAGGAATACTTTACATTTCCTCCCGCATGCAGGAATGGTCTTCTATCAATCCTGGGGCATATGCACTTGCTGGTAAAAAAAAACAAAAAAAAAACATACAGCATTATCGAGTCTAACAAGTACAATGCATTCAAATGGTAATGTCTTGAGGAGCCCGCGATGAGAGGAAAGGAGCGTTAGCGTATGTGTAACTGTCGCGGCTTGGAATCGAAGCATATTTACGTGGGACGGATGTGAGACAATCTCTTTTCATCAATGGATGCTACAGCTTTGTGTTTGCTTTCAACGTTTGTAGTAGACGTTGCGATTCCACCATTATGTCCCTGATCCACTGGTGAAAAGGACGTTTTGATCATCTCCTCTTTCATCAGAAATGCTTCTTGCAACAAAGAGGGTGCAGAAAGGTTTTTATGATTGAATGACTGTCTGTGTCTTTTGTGTTGTGTGACATTATTTATTTAGTTTTTTTGTTGTTGTCTTGACTTCAAGATGGCGACGTGAGAGTTGCTGCCTTTACAACAGCTCCTGTATTTTGTTTTTCTACTTCTTCCTTTCCTTTCCTCTTACTTTCATCACTTTGCTGCTGTGAAATGTAAATGGCTCCACTGCGACACTAATAAAGTTAATTAAATCCAATCCAATGCATGGTGCAATTTAAAATAATTGTAACATTTTTTATTTTTTTTTCTCAGTACTGGCTGCCACTATTGTTGACTGGCTAGCATATCAACTTCACAGTGCAAAAGTTCAATTCGAGTTCCGGCCGTTCTGTGTAAAGTTTGCATGTTCTCCTCGGGCCTCCATGGTTTTTTTCCCCGGGATCTCCCCCCCCCCCCCCCCGACATTCCATAAACATGGATTGTAGCCTGATTGAAAACTCCAAATTGTCCCTCTGTGTGAGTGTGAGCGCGAATGGTTGTTCATCTCTGTGTGGCCTGTGATTGGTTGGCAACCGGTTCAGGGTGTCCCTTACTTACTGCCTGAAGAAGTTTGAGATTGGCTCCAGTGCTCCCAGTGATCCTTGTTAGGATAATCACATTAGAAAATGGATGAATGGACAGAATATAGAACCATTTATGAGTTATGATGTGTTCCATTTGAATAATGAATTGGTCTCATGTCTCATACATACATACTGTACATAATTCAATCTGGTGTGTGTCGCTGTTGTCTTTGCATAGGTGCAGCGGCATTCTCCGGGGCTGTGACGCACACCTTATCACCGGCCCTCTTGGCCATAGAGTTAACCGGTCAATTCAGCCACATTGTTCCCGTCCTCCTTGCCACTCTGCTGGCCAATGGTGTCGCTCGTGCTGGCAGCCGCCCATCTTTCTATGACGCTGTCTCCATCAGCAAGAGGCTGCCGCACCTGCCCTCTCTCATCAGGACACGTGCAGGGTATACCAAGTGTTCATCTGTGCAACAAATGCTATGTTGGATTTATCAAAGTACGATCATTTCAATGCATGGATCCCATCTCCTGAATAAGAATAAGAATAAGAATAAGAATAAGAATAAGAATAAGAATAAGAATAAGAATAAGAATAAGAATAATATATTTCATTTATAAGCACCTTTCAAAACTCTCAAGGACACAACGAGCAAGAAACTCAACCTGAACCAGCGCAATGAATGGGGGAGCAAATCTAATTTAGCCCTCTGTAACAGCTTCAATCCCCACAGAATTGTGGTGACAAATATGAGATGAAAGCTTTTGACATTGGCGGCTGCTTTGAGTAGATCGTGTCTCTTCTTTGACAGGCTTCTCTCCATACAGTTGGGACACATTTTGGGAGCAACGAGAGTGCAGCTGCAGAAAACGGCCGGCCCGCAGGAGGTCCGACATGTTATGAACAGCAGCAGCGAAATGCAAATCCCTGTCGTGAACTCACACGGTGGGCTGAGAACATGTGGAAAATAATGTTCCTTCTCTGCATTATCAGACATAAAGCTCACAACAGTTTGCAAGTCACATTGGATTGGAATGCATTAGCCTTGAACTCATTTATTCGGGAATTGAAAATATGACATAGAGCACCATTCCTGCATTTATTCAGTTTTTGTTTTTTCATGCTTAGGTGCCGATAAAGCGCTGGCCATGACCTCTGGCAATGTTTTTTTCTTTTCCACCAGGGGGCAGCATTTCCCCTTTTCCATGTTAACGCTTTGTTCCAGCTTCAGCAGTTGTTAAAGCGCTATATAAACCAATATGTATGGATTATGTATTTTCATTTCAAACTCAAATAACTCCAGACCCATATAATTTAGGAATAAACACATTTTTTAAACTCATTTTTTTTTTGACGAAAGAAGAGTCTAAGGTTTCTAACGCTGTATTGAATGTTTATGTAGTCCTAAAACTCAATATTGTATGGGTCCTGGAATTCGAGTGACAATGACAAAAAACCCTGGCTTTGGAGTGGACACATTTTTACACGTCTGACATTGAATGAGTTAATACTGTTGCACTCTTGCAGTTAATACTCTTGCACTGGAGAAAGGAAGAAGAAAGAAAAAAGTAGAAAAACAAAATACAGGAGCTGCTGGAAAGGCAACCATTCTCGCGGGGCCATCTTGAAGTCATCTTGAAGTTGTGAACTGTATAGATAATTGTAAATTGGACGTGTTTAGTTGTTGTCTTGTGATGAAACAGTTGCTCTGAGAAGGATGTTTATGATCGCTCATGATGAAGAGACATTTACTGAGTAATCTTTCATCCCTTGTTTGACCCAACTCTGTTTGTGCTCTTCTCTCCTTTGAAGAGGCGCCCACATTGCTGGGCTTTGTTACGCGATCACAGCTGCTGATGTTTCTGCATCAGTGTGGAATTTCCCAGGTAAAATTGTCCAAACACACACACACACACACACACACACACACACACACACACACACACACACACACACACACACACACACACACACACACACACACACGCACATGCATATTCATGTTTAGTGTAGAACACAAAAAACTAAGTATGTACATACTATGATGCCAAAACAGTTTCATGTGTCAGTCATATTGTAGCTTTTTCACAATGCAAAGGTTTACAGATTATATAATTTTTTAAAAAGTCACCTAAATGTCACAAACAACCAAGGCAAAATGTATCTCCTATCCCATTGCAGTGGTACCTAAGTCAGATGTCGCACTAAAACATGTTTTCTTGGCAATAATTCTTCTTTTCTGTTTAGTGAAGCCTTTGGTGCGGTCGTACGACATCTTGTGGCGTGACAGAAATAGGACAAAACCACACACACAAACACGCACACGCACACGCGCACACGCACACGCGCACACACACACACACACACGCACACGCACGTTGAACAGGGACCAGCCCAAAATTTAGATGTGTACGTTGTGTCCAATAATTGTCAGAGTTGAATTTTGAATTTTTTGTTTTTGAGCCAGTGGATGGAATCCCCAGAAAAGAAAAATGCGACGAGGGGAGTTTTTTATTTTTATTTCAAATGGGTATCGTAAGTCGTGACAGGTGAACAATGTGAATACCTGTACTTTGCAATTACGCCATTGCTTGTCGCATGCAGAAAAAGGCCAGTAATTATTACCTCCTCTCTTCCTTCTTTGACTTTTAGGAGAAACAAATTCCCGTTTCTCAAAAGTTTAACCAATCACACAATTGTTTGGAGAAAAAAAAAACACATTAAAAAGTCTGACCTTTTTTTGTTTTGGACCCTGTTCAGAGAGTGGATCGGCATTTAGAGGAGGTATGCAACATTCAACCTTGTTTTGCCCTGTTGTGTCCTCACAGCACCATTCAGGAGGTGAGAAGATTTTTATTGCAGTATTGTTATTGCATTTCAATAAATAATTCATTTGAGAAGCTCACATTTAAAATAAAGCAAGTCAACCTTGTACGACAATTCCAAATCGTACAACAATTTTTTTGTTTGACTTACAATTTACCCCAGAAGGAGCGTCTTGGAGATGGCATGCCAAAATGACAATTTGGTAACAAATATTTGATCAAAACCTTACACCTGCGCAGGCCACAATGGCTGAAACCACTTCCAAAAAATTGCTATTAGTTGTTCTTTATGCAGACGCATGAAAAGACGTTCTTTTCAAATTGTTAATTTGACTGATTGGAAGAGAACGATTATTCCAATGTTTCTTTCAGACTTTAAGCATCCTTAGACTTGCTGGGGAGCAGACTGTGTTTGTCACTGAGAGAGGAAGGCTGATTGGGCAAGTCACATGGTCTGAGGTAACTTTTGTGCACGGTCAGGCTCATATGCCCTCTTGCCATGTGGATCAATACAAATGTGTTTTGTTCTTCAGATGAAGAGAATTTTAGAAGACATTGCAAAAGAAATCTAAGGCCTGAGGAGAAACAGACGTCCCTGACCTTTTCACTAACCTGCATTAAATGTGCATGTTATGCAAATCCAAGAAATGAAAGAAAAGAGGCAAAACCAGGGGTGGGCAAACTTTTTGACTTGCGGGCCGCATTGGGTTCTAAAATTTGACAGAGGATCCGGGCCAGGAGCATTTGGAGGGAGTGTTTGGGCCGGAAATACTAAACCTAAAGCATTAAAGGACAACCGACGCCTCCGGACAAGTTATGTCCATAATTTATAAAATCACTTCAAATGATTTCGACTGAGCGTATTTTACAAAGATTCCACAGCATATAGCTATAGTTTACGTTTTAAGACTTGCGCTGAATATTCATGAAGTCTTGTTTTCGAGTTGATGACGATCCCCATGTGACGTCACGTTTGGACCGCCCCTTACCGAGAAAGCGACACAATGCATTTTGGGTACTTTGTTTGGTCTGAAAACTTCGTGTTGATCCGTGTTGATGGCAAAATTAGAAGGAAAACACATAAATAATGCCATGGTGAATCGTTGTGTGTTGCACCAAGACAACTATTTGATATTCGCTGACACAAATTCCCAGCGGACAAATCAGCCCATTTCCAACGGAGCTTGGGCGCAATCTTCTGCATTTTCTGGGTGCTACATTGCTGTCATTGATGGCTCGAATTGATATGGGAGGACTCCTTGAATCAATTGCAAACATTTATGCTTTCCTCTTCAGAACTATTTGAATCATATTCATAACTGGATGAGTAACAAGAAAACATCTTCTCCGAATCTGAAGCCATTGTTTTGATTCTCGAACAAGGCAAGACGTCTTGGCGTGACGTCACGAACAAGGGGGTGGGACCTTCTGAAACTGGCCATTTCGGGATTCATTTTGAAGTCATTTTTGTGTTTTTCATTTAACTAAAATATCAGCCTGCCTGATTTGGGTATTTTAGATGCTATAAAACGTTTTTCTGATGTCAGTGGGAAACACAAAAAAATGGTGCCGGTTGTCCTTTAAATGTAGTGTGTACAAACCTCATAGCACAGTAAAAACACTACAACCCAATTTATTAACTGTCTTTCAAATGTGACAAAATATCCCTGATCAGTTAATAAATTTGTCTCAAGGAATATGGCGTTTACATACTATTTCGCAGATACTTGGAGGAGGAAATGGAAATACAGTAAAGTCTCGTTATATCGATATTCAAGGGAGTCCGAAAAAATATCGATATAACTGGGACTATCGATATATCCGACCCTGTTTGCATGTAATTTTCTCTGTGCGTGCATAGAAATAGTATCGATATAACCGGGACTATCGATATATCCGATATCGATATAACGAGACTTTACTGTAGATTAAAATAACATATGCACTGTGATTTATCAAGATTGCGTCTGTTTTTAATAATTTTTCATTGAAGGGGCAAAGTTAAAGAAATCAACATTTATTGAAAATGGAATCACTTTCAACATTCAAAACATATTATTACGCAACGAAATATTCAAGCTCAATAATACCTACTTGTGTTAAATTCCGCCAAATCATAGATGATTTGTCCTGACCGCGCTCAACAAACTCTCCACTGACGCCCATAGAAATAGATAGGTTTAGAAGTGGCGTAGAGACGAGGTTGATTGCAAACCCGGAAGTGACGGCACGAGTTGTAGCGTCCATAGTAATATGGCTTAGTTTGGCATAGAAATAGGATAGGTTTGAGCGTATTTAGGTCTATTTAACGTATGGATGCTGTAAAAAGGAACAACAGTTGGGGGCCGCAATGTTTCGCTTACGGATGCTTCAACTACAAGCTGAAAAACAAAGGAATTTCGTTCTTTAAGTGAGTGAAAATGAAATTTCTATAAAAAGAAAAAATAATCATTCGTTTTGCGATGTTTTAGCGACTAATTTTCGTCCTGTTTTCGATCTTCGACTGTGTATAAGTACGTTCTAGCTGTTCTTCATTAGTATGAAATTGAATTGGCTCTGCCTCCTCAAGCATGTAACTAATTCAACACTAAATTTGAACTGCAGGGGTGTGTGTTTCACTAAACATTGCTAACTTAGCAATATTGCTAATATATTGCTAAGTTCATTGTTAACGCTAAAAAACGTGTCTCACTAAACATCATTTAGCAATATTGTTAACGCTTAGCAATATTGCTAAATAGCAAAGTTTAGTGAAACGCGCCCCAGGTTAGCCGACTCTGCTCATACAACATACTAATAATTACTTCTTGATCTTTTTGATCCGTTGTAGATTTCACACATATATACACTATACACAGTGTTACGTAATCCTCTACAATTTCTGATTTAGTCCAATTCCGATCACCAATTAAGTATGATCATTCTTTATGAATGTTATTTTTTTCACGTTTGAAGATTGGTTACAATCACACTCAAAAGATAATTATACTATGTATTTGAATTTTCAATCTTAAAGAGCTGTCATTTCTATTATTCATTACATTTTTAGACTCTGAATAAATATACATCAATAGTGGTGTATTTAATTGCAATTGTATGTTTTGGATTATAAAAAAATTATAATCCAAAGCATATCTGATCTTGAAAATTGAGGTTTTTGGACTTGTCCGACTTCACATCGCGCCGAAAGACGACGTGAGAGTGAAGTGGTTGTCTTCTAAAACATATTTAGCCACGGGTTGATCCGTGTTGATGGCAAGATTGTGTCTGTTTTTAATAATTTTTCATTGAAGGGGCAAAGTTAGAGAAATCAACATTTATTGAAAATGGAATCACTTTCAACATTCAAAACATATTATTACGCAACGAAATATTCAAGCTCAATAATACCTACTTGTGTTAAATTCCGCCAAATCATAGATGATTTGTCCTGACCGCGCGCTCAACAAACTCTCCACTGACGCCCACAGAAATAGATAGGTTTAGAAGTGGCGTAGAGACGAGGTTGATTGCAAACCCGGAAGTGACGGCACGAGTTGTAGCGTCCATAGTAACGTGGCTTGGTTTGGCATAGAAATAGGATAGGTTTGAGCGTATTTAGGTCTATTTAACGTATGGATGCTGTAAAAAGGAACAACAGTTGGGGGCCGCAATGTTTCGCTTACGGATGCTTCAACTACAAGCTGAAAAACAAAGGAATTTCGTTCTTCAAGTGAGTGAAAATGAAATTTCTATAAAAAGAAAAAATAATCATTCGTTTTGCGATGTTTTAGCGACTAATTTTCGTCCTGTTTTCGATCTTCGACTGTGTATAAGTACGTTCTAGCTGTTCTTCATTAGTATGAAATTGAATTGGCTCTGCCTCCTCAAGCATGTAACTAATTCAACACTAAATTTGAACTGCAGGGGTGTGTGTTTCACTAAACATTGCTAACTTAGCAATATTGCTAATATATTGCTAAGTTCATTGTTAACGCTAAAAACGTGTCTCGCTAAACATCATTTAGCAATATTGTTAACGCTTAGCAATATTGCTAAATAGCAAAGTTTAGTGAAACGCGCCCCAGGTTAGCCGACTCTGCTCATACAACATACTAATAATTACTTCTTGATCTTTTTGATCCGTTGTAGATTTCACACATATATACACTATACACAGTGTTACCTAATCCTCTACAATTTCTGATTTAGTCCAATTCCGATCACCAATTAAGTATGATCATTCTTTATGAATGTTATTTTTTTCACGTTTGAAGATTGGTTACAATCACACTCAAAAGATAATTATACTATGTATTTGAATTTTCAATCTTAAAGAGCTGTCATTTCTATTATTCATTACATTTTTAGACTCTGAATAAATATACATCAATAGTGGTGTATTTAATTGCAATTGTATGTTTTGGATTATAAAAAAAATATAATCCAAAGCATATCTGATCTTGAAAATTGAGGTTTTTGGACTTGTCCGACTTCACATCGCGCCGAAAGACGACGTGAGAGTGAAGTGGTTGTCTTCTAAAACATATTTAGCCACAAAGTATTAGAATTTCGTCGAATACCGGAAGAAAATCGACGAAAATTTATTCATATGGTACGGAACCGTGTCAGAGGCTGCAACTCGAGACGTCATCGGTGACGTCACGACCTGGTGACCGCGGGCGCAATGGCATTGCCTCCTTTGGGCACTTCTAAACCTATCTATTTCTATGCTGACGCCCTCACCTTCACGCGCAAACAATACACGTGTACCGTCGCCGAGCACACAAACTTCGACTACCTGCAGTTGAAATTTGCATACTCGGCACGGCAGCCAATCAGAAGCCTGCTTCTTTCTTACGGACTTTCGCAAGCGTTATAAAGTCGTGCAATTGCATGTCATTTTCCAAAATAGATGCACAGAACCTCAGCCCAGAAGAAAGATTCAAAAGAAGCTAACAACATATGTGACGCTACAAAACGTAAATTTACATTAAACCGTGACTGTAAAGTGTACGTGAGACTTATGAAAGGGGCTTTGTGGCTCGTAGTAAGCAATGCAAACGTTGCATTGTGCACCACAATAACAATCGACTACTGCAGCAAAATCTATAGCCATGCACATTTATCGTAAATTAAGCAAGGTAGCATTTGTAGTAGGTACATTCTTGATTTTAAAAAAACATTATAGTGTTAGGTTTAAATATTACAGGCTAATATTAGCATTTTACGGTTATCTTTAAAATTGTAAATATTATGAACGGAATTAAATATTTACCTTATTGCGCAACGTTGTAACCTCACAATTGCCATGTTCGTTGTGAGAGAGATCACCAAAAACGCCGGCAAGTTACTCACAGATGATTTATTCCTAACAAATTGATCTAATGCAGAATTCTGGGTCTCAGCTCCCTGACACAGAAAATATTCGTGTGCCCCAAATCAGTTAGAGAGACAAAAGACAAAGACTGAGACTGAGCAGCCCAGATTTAAAGGTGTCCCACATGCATATTCAAATTTGGCTCAAACAAAGAAATCAGCAGTTGATTGGATCCCTCTCCTCTGATGTCGTCATCCTTTTGGTGGGGTGTTGTGGAGACGGTTCCAGTTGCCTTTGTCAAGATAGCGTTGGTTTATGTTGTATCCCTTCACCTCCTTCCTTCAGCCTTGGTCAGGTCGTAACTTTTCCTCTCCTTTTGGTGATACGAATCAGCGTGGAGACGTCTCGAGTTACTCTTTTATCTTTCCTTGGGTGATGAGGACCAGCTGACCCCTTGACATCCTGGTTCCTGAACAGACACAACTCCACAAACATGCAAACCGTCCATGCCCGCCTGCACATCCTCCTGTTGAAAGCAAAGCACTATCAATGCTGAATAACTCAATTGTTTTACCGCTTATCCTACGCAGTGCCTAACATGGCTAAGTAAATTTATTACTTCCTTTACTGCAGACCAGCCGACCCTTTAACCGCCTGGTATCTAAACAACCACAACTTCAAACATGCAACCATTCCACATCTGTTCCTTCACCTATCCACTGAAAACAAAGCACCATTGATACTGATTAACTCACTATTTTAATGTTCACCATACAATGTTAAAGAATGGCTAACTAAATGTATTTATTTCCTTCAATACTTTGTGTATTGTGATTAGTTGTCTCATTGTGCTTCAAGTTGTGAAAAATGGGGCAGGCAACTTTTCAGTTATCTGCCCTGTTGTCCGCTAACTTTTTGTCATGAGTTTCAGACACTGTTTTTACTATAATTTAGTCAAGTTTTGTATCAAGATCAGTACACAATACAGTACTTTTCAATGGCTATGTACAACATACAATAAAATATACCTAATGTACAATGAATAGAAAAGAAAAGTATAGCGAAGCAACTATACAGTACATTCACAAATGTTTTCCATGTGGGCAATTCTATGAAGTCATTTTCATTGAGTGCTGGTGTTAAACGAGTCTTTCCTTGGTCAAACCCAGATACAGGATAAGGATGCCTTGAGATACGAGTTGAATTGGACACACTCTGAATGCAAAATGCTTATATTACAATTCATCTTTTCCCACGAAATTGAATAGAAATGCCATTAATCATCTCTCCTGATAAAATCAACCTACATGTTCAGATCATTGTGCTTTTCAATATATGACACTTAAAGTAATGATGCGATTAAATAAAACATCAAGAAATCAAATGTAGTTTTGCCACATTGTTTTACTACAGTTTGGTGGACATTGTGCTGTTCTTTCTGGTTTACGCACATCGGGCACCTGCAGCGTAATACAAACATATGGTATGAGTAACTGTTTATGGCATCAGTATCAGCTCTTCGATAAGCTGCCAGCCATATGAAGTGATTATTTGCCGAGGATAAATAATATAAGCATATAAAATTGTCTATTTTATTGTGTTGCAACACAATTTGCATACAAATATCAATGACTTAAATGATGGTTGGTGGCTGCTGAGCCCATCAAAGGACTTTGAACTTTGCGAGTTTGAAACTAGATGTGCTCATTACGTCAAACATGATCTACCGGGTTGATCGCAGGCTGACAGTAAAAAAAAGTTCGGCTATTATCCATCCTGTCACTTGATTGATGTTCAGGGCAACCAGTCAGGTGACAAATGAATTTTGACCATACAGTAAGTGCAACAACACTTATGCGCTAATCAGCGAATTACCTCAGATGTTAAGACCTTGCTAAAGCTTATGGTTATTAAAATGAATGAGGGAGCTGGACTGACTCAAAAAAAAGACAGAATGTAAAAAAAAACAATAATACTTGATACAGTATGGGGGGTGGGCTTTGTCAATTTCGAAATGTGCTTCATCTGTCGGCCTACCATCGCAATATCAAAGAAAGAAAATGTGGAGTGCCAGTTTTGAAGTATTCATTGACAATATGACACGACATTTTGCAGAAAGGCCAATTGAGAAAGAGAAATGTGGAAGTAAAATCTCACTTGTCTGAACAGTGGTCATTTTTCACTCATTATTCTGTGCCAGTCACATCATTGTCAATAACAATAAGTCTTTCCAAGACGTAGCAATGGTAAAACAAGGCATTTGTAGAAGCAGCTGATTATTCTGAGATTTTAAAAATAATAGACGCAGGTAATTATACACAATGTTAATATTTAATTTGTATGTGTATTGTGCAATTTTTATCTCATTTGGTTCGGCAAGGTACACCCAAGTACATTGTACCTATCAAGACTTCACAATGCAGTTGAACATACATTGTACAGTTTGCATTTTTGTAGTGGGTACATCATTTTGACTTGGTTGTCTTGCTAGTAACTCACCTGCTGGAAAAGGGTATTAAACAAAGCAGACCTTTGTTTTACCCGGTTGTTTTAAGACACAATTGATAGATTTAATTTGACTGTCAACCTCAACTGGCATTTGCACTCACAATTTGAAGCCTCTTATTTTGGTCCCTGCCAAACTGCTTGTTATTGTTACCTTAGTTGAGTTCACTATAGCCACATAGAGATCGTATCTGAAGGCACCCCTGCCGTTGATATGTGAGGGTATTCAATTATAAAACACATCATCCTCAGACAGCGAGCTGCTGTCTATGTGTCGCACAGCAACCTCTGTGGTGACTGCACTGCATTTATCCTCGCTGGTAGAATTCTTCTGAAGTTTAACGGAGGCCGTGGATGGAGGTTTGGGGATGACCAGGCCGCTGAGCTTGCTCCCGCCATGCGTATCTGCGTGGATGCTGTGCAGGTACTGCGAGACGCTGGCGCTTGCATCATCGAGCAGGAAACAAGACAAAAGGTGGCTTTGCGGCATCCCTGACAAGGAATGGGAAGAGCGAGAGTCAAAAAAAATCAACTCAACTTTGCAACTCTGCTCACTCCCATAACGGCACAAATGCATGTATATGTATATGAAAATGGCAAAAGAAAGAAAACAGCACCCATACACAGTTTGCCAGCACTTTGCACTCGACTTGCACTCAGCACAGAAATAAGGCCCATAATGTTTTGACCAGTCGGATCGTCAAGGACTTCTTTGCTGCCCTAAAAATATCTAAATCACGGACTGATTTTAATTATATTTTGTCCATGAATTCTTATTAAATAATTCCAAATTGTCTTTCAGCTTCCTTTCATTACTTTTCCCCTATTGCCTTGTTTGCAGATGTGTGTTTTCATATTTAAGCATTTAACCAATCACATTTTAGCCATCATTTGTTACCAGGGTCGGAAATCTACCTGGACGCCTTTACAATCAGTCCTGTGGGCCCTGTTTTATCAAATATGGCGATCAAACTGTTGCTCTAAACCAAGGGTCGGGAACCTATGGCTCGCGAGCTATATATGGCTCTTTTAATGATTGCATATGGCTCTCCAATAAAACTAAATATATATTCTCGCTTTTTTCGCCGTTCACTTCCCGTTGGAGCTGCAGTTGGCGGAAAGCGCCATTTTGATTGGATGACACTGAGGAGAGAAAATGTTCTGATTCTAATTTGCAATGAAACAATACCATCGATGCCAGTCGAACGTCAGTGACATTTTAACAAGCCCCATGTTAACGTTAACATCGACATACTTCTGCGAGAAGTATATTGCAGATAGCAAGTGTGGAAGCTTATGAGCCGTGTGCAGGCTCGCTAGCAGTAACTTCGCCTCCTGACCGGCAAGTTGAATTTCATTCCGATCGTTTGCCTGGATTTTTACCAATCACGAGGAACGGAAAACCATTCATGTTAACAGTGAGTACTATCACAAAGTTATTTTAAATAATACATTCTGATATTTTGTTGAAAAGTGGCCGCGCGTGTGCGCACGCGAGCGTTTGTATGTGCGCGCGCGCGTGCGTGTGGCTCTCGCTGAAAAACATTTCTAAATATTTTACTTTTATGGCTCTCTTAGTCAAAAAGGTTCCCGACCCCTGCTCTAGTGGAGTAGTAGTACATATCTGACTGAGACATCCCATGCAGTGTGACGTTCTGCAGTGCTATTTTGAAGAGAAGTGAAGTACAACTTTATTGTACATCAAGGAGCTCTTGATCATTGCAAGACATTTTTGAATGGTTCTTGTGTGGAAGTTCCTTGTCTTTTACCATCATGGGTGGAAGAATAAGCACATCAATCACCCTTTGGATGCAAGGACTGACAGGGTGAGAGAAATGGAGCGTAAATTATTTTTAATATACAGTAAAGTCTCGTTATATCGATATTCAAGGGAGTCCGAAAAATATCGATATAACTGGGACTATCGATATATCCGACCCTGTTTGCATGTAATTTTCTCCGTGCGTGCATAGAAATAGTATCGATATAACCGGGACTACATGTTATTCTATATAAGGGTTACCAATGTCATGTTATAAAAGCTCTTGTATTGTCTTTCTTGACTCTGTCAGAGCAGAGGTCCGCAACCCCCGGGCCGCGGACCGGTACCGGTCTGTGGGTCATTTGGTACCGAGACGCGCAGAAAGAATAAATATTTTACATCATTTCCGTTTTATTTATTATCTGAGTCCGAAATATTTTATTTTGAAAAATGAAAAGTCACCGCTTGCAGCGCATTTCCGTGACGAGGAATGGGTCGCAAAGCTCGCTTACTTGTGAGACATATTCAACCTGCTCAATGAACTCAATCTGTCACTTCAGGGGAAAATGACAACTGTCTTCAAGTTGGCTGATAAATTAGCTGCATTTAAAGCCAAACTTGATTTGTGCGGACGGCGCATGAATAGCAGTGTAATTGACATGTTTCAAACATTGGCGGGGTTTTTGGAAGAGACTGAGCCCGAGCCTTCATTCCCCCAGCACAGGGGTCGGGAACCTATGGCTCGCGAGCCATATATGGCTCTTTTGATGATTGCATATGGCTCGCCGATAAATATTACATATTATAATACATATTGTCGTTTTTTTCGCCGTTCATTTCCCGTTGGGGCTGCAGTTGGCGGAAAGCGCAATTTTGATTGGATGACACTGACCGAGAATGCCCGAAAGCGCCATGTTGATTGGATGATAGTGGCCGTCATGTTGAAACAGGTAAACGCCCCTTTAAATGAGCCCAACTTGTGCACTTCAGCGTGAATGCAACGGAGCATGAGAGGAGAGAAAATGTTCTGATTCTAATTTGCAATGAAACAATACCATCGATGAAACAGTCGAATGTCAGTGACATTTTAACAAGCCCGGTGTTAACATTAGCATCAACATACTTCTGCGAGAAGTAGATTGCAGATAGCAAGTGTGGAAGCTTATATGAGCCGTGTGCAGGCTAGCTAGCAGTAACTTCGCCTCTGGACCGGCAAATTGAATTTCATTCCGATCGTTTTCCTGGATTTTTACCAAACACGAGGAACGGAAAACCATCCATGTTAACGGTGAGTACTATCACAAAGTTATTTTAAATAATACATTCTGATATTTTGTTGAAAAGTGGCCGCGCGTGTGCGCGCGCGCGCGCACGCGAGCGTTTGTATGTGCGCGCGCGCGTGCGTGTGGCTCTCGCTGAAAAACATTTCTAAATATTTTACTTTTTTGGCTCTCTTAGTCAAAAAGGTTCCCGACCCCTGCTATAGAGCGTTCAGGGGCAGAGATGGCGCGATGTTACCAGGACTCTGGTAATAAAGTTGTATAAAGATAAACAATGGATTCACGTTTATTATTATATTGCCACTTAGCAGTTTTTTTTTACAACGATACTAGTGCAGCGTGTTCTACCGGAAACAAATTCCTTGTGTGTTCTACATACTTGGCAATAAAGCTGATTCTGATTCTGATATTTAAAAGAAAGAGAAATCAACCGTCTCCATGCCTGTCGTATCATTTTATTTTGTTGTATTTATCCGCCGTTCCGTGGAAATATTGTCTGACATTAAACCGGTCCGTGGCGCAAAAAAGGTTGAGGACCACTGCTGTAGAGCACAAAATTTATTGACTTTTGGGAAATGGAGCTTAAAGGAACTTCTCGGGGGACTGTTGAGTGGAATTATATCGTCATCACAAAAGAAGAAATGCCGGCACCACATGCCAATGACCACCGACCTTGCTGACTGGTCGAAGGTTGCTCAAAGCAGTCGTTCAAGGACCAAAAACTCATGCCGGCTTCAGCCAAGGCAAACTGCTCTGCTACTCCTGCACACAAACATGTTTCCTTTTTTCCCTACATGAGTCATTGTCCCTGAGAGTGAAATTGATTGTGCTCGCCTGAGAACAACAACAACGTCCACAGGGATTCCTTTTTCACCCTTCTTTATTGAATTCCTTCTTCTGACTCACCGGCAGCAAAGCGAGCCTCCTTGATCTCATCTGTCATTTGCGAGTAAAATTGTTGATCTTCCTCAGGGCCCCAGCTTCCGTCTCCTCGAGCCCAGCCTCCTCTCCTACCGCAGACTCCCGCTCCGGTCTCGCCGCCACCTCCCCAGCCCTTCCACTCAATCAGGTGAGCCACTCGTCCTTGAGCCATAGCCGTGGGCTTGGTGATATGCTCCTTTATCGTGGCCACCAGACCTAAATAGAGCGGGATACATATTGATGAAATAAATGAAATAAAGATGTGCAAGCAGAGGAAGGATCAAGATAATATGGAAAGGAAATCCCATTAAGGTGGGGTAATGCCCTGAAAGAGGAAATAAGACTGCTTGCACATCTTCATTGAAAAAACTACAATAAAAAAAGTTGTAGATGATCGCTCATGATTTAATTGAAGTTAAAACATCATAATTAAGCGTCTGTCATCATTTTGTACGGTCATTTGTTCATTGCCCCTCTTTATCGAATACAGTGAATGGCCCACGTCGCTTTCTGCCTGTTTCCTGCAATTTACATACTATTCAACACATTATTCAACACAAGTTATTTCCTGCTTTATTTGAAGAACATCTTTGATTAAACATGTATTCATAATGGTCATCTGCAAGTTTGCTATTCACAGAGAAACCCGAGGCGGGATATTAAACAAAATGGTTTTTTTCTGGCCTTTCTAATTTGGCAGTAAGAATGGACCTTTCAATGAGGAAAAAGTGCACGGTGATGAAAAGAGGTATGCAGCTGAGCTGAGACAAGTAGAGCAACACATCATACTTGTCAATGTTTATTTGTCCACTTGTCTATGAATATGAGGGTAGTGATGTGTGTGCAGAGAAAAAAAGCACAGAGAAGGCAAATAACATTACCAGGCTCCCATGGTTTCAAATATCATTTCACACTGGATTTGTGGTTGAAGCTCAGGTTGTTGTCACCATGACTGTGCGTGGGGTCTCACCTAGAAGAGAGGAAGTGGCCAGTTCGCCAATGCCATAGTGGTTGCTTTTATCTGGTGCTTGACCATTTGATGGAGCCTGATCATCCTGTATGGGAATATCACATCTTTATTACCACATTGGGTGGTGGGGTGGCAGGCACAGTTCAGCGTGCTACATTTGCTGTGAATTCCATATGCCAATTGGAAATCTCTGATTCTGAGTTGTTTTCTCAACTCACAGTCAAAATAGCTGATGGCAAGTTGCAAAGTTTCGTATCTCGATTGGAGCTTGTATTGTATGTTCCCCATATACTTGGGTGTGGTTATTTCTGGATACAGCAGCTTGTGGATAGTGGAAGAGGAGCAGAACCATGCATGCTCCTCTATAATCAACAAATATTTTTGTACATGATGAAATTACTTCAGCTCCAATGCCCAACAATTTGTTCAACATACTACACATCAAAGAGGCATGATAGCAAAATGCAGTTGGAGCATTATTGTCACATCCTACTTGGCGTCAGGTGCGCGCCCCTCCCCTCCCTGCTCTCCGGGCTCACTCACCTGATTCCAATCCCTTTGATTGTGCCTTCTGGCTATAAAAGCCACCCGTTCCCGCTCGGTCCTCGCCGGTGTATTCTTTCTTTCGTTACCCTGTCACCCAGCAGTACGCAGGTTGGTCCCGCTCATGTGTTCGGTTGCCTTACCTTCTGTTTTTGCCCTGCGTGTCTCAGTAAATCTTTATTGAACTATACTGTCTCCATCGTGTATTTCGGATCCAAACCCTTCCTTTTTTTTCGTACGCCGAGTTCTGTCGCCAGTCCTCGAGCAGACGTGACATAATACACCGATCAACTATGGATCTCGCCGATGGAGACAAGTTCATATCCGCCTTAGCCCGTCAGGCGGAGCGTTCGAGCCTGCTGGCGCAAGCGGTCGCAGAGATCCGCCACACCGTGTCCTCGCTGGCTCAACGCCTACAGGAGGTTGAGACATGCCTCGCTACCCTGACGGCCCCTTCCTCCCCCCTGTGAGTAGTCGCGAGCTTTCTCTACCGCACCCCTCATGCTACGCAGGCGAACCCGGGCGCTGTGCTCAATTCCTGATGCAGTGCTTGTTAGTTTTTGAGCAACAACCCTCCGCCTGTGTTAGCGATGAGGCTAAGGTGGCTTTCATTACCAGCCTGCTCACGAGCCAGGCCGAGTCCTGGGTGTTGGCCATCCGGGAGTCCCAGCCCGAACTATCCTTTTCCTACCCGGACTTTGTGGCCGAGCTTCGCCAAATGTTCCACCACCCGGTCACATAGTGCGAGGCTGAGGGACTCCTGACTGCGTACAAGGAGTATTCCATCGCCTTCCGCATCCTGGCTGCCCGGAGTGGCTGCAACGATCGGGCGCTGAGAGGAGTGTTTCGTTGCGGACTGAGCGTCGCACTCAAGGACAAGTTGACTACCCGCGACGCTGGCACCACCCTCAGCGAGATTATCGATGTAGTCATCTGCCTGGACCATCACCTCCGGGCAGCACCCAGCGGCACCCAGCGGTCCAGCGAACTCGGAAGCAAGCAGCGGACGACCACACCCGGCGGCAACGAGCAGGCGCGACGCCAGGAGGGGTCCCCAGAGCCGATGCAGATGGTGAGCGGGAGCGATCGTGCCAACCCTGGGGGTCGTCGCACTCAAGGGCCCCCGCCAAAGACCTCAAGCACCTGTAAGTCACCGTCTAAACGGCGACCGAGGCAGCCGTCAGAGGCGTCGAGGACGGCGCCCGTCACGCGGTTGGAGTTGGACGGCAAATTAATTGGCCCGTCCAACTCCCAAGCTATACGGGCGTTAATGGATTCGGGGGTGGACGTGTGCTTTATCGACCCCCAACTGGCAGTGGCATTGGGTTGCGGTATCGAGGAACTTAAAATCCCCAAGGAGATTCTCGACCTTGACGGCCGACTTTTAGCCAGAGTCACACGAATCACCGCACCACTCAAACTCCGGCTGTTGGGCAACCATGTCGAACACCGCTGGTTTTTGCTCATGCCCTCCCGCAACGTGCCACTCGTGCTGGGCCTCCCCTGGCTCAGCACCCATGACCCTTCCATATCGTGAGAGGGCCCTACCATACAGGGTTGGAGCCCTACTGCTACGCTAACTCTCTGGGCGGCTACGGCTGGGCGAGACCCCTCCCGTGGCGGCTCGCCCAAAGAGATCTGTCTCGAGGGCGTGCCGCGTTGTTATCACGATCTGCGGGAGGCAAAGCAAGACAACGCCAACAAAGACAACAATCCCTGCCACCCCACCGACCGTATGACTGCACCAAAGAACTGCAGCCAGGGGCTCCACTACTGGACTCCCGACTTTACCACGTTTCACACCCGGAACAAGAAGCCCTGCGCACATACATTGACTCTTCCCTCGCGGCGGGACTCATCCGACCTTCGCGTTCTCCGCTCGGCGCGGGGTTCTTCTCTATTGAAAAGAAAGATAATTCCCTGCGTCCGTGTGTTGATTACCGGGGTCTGAACGACATCACCATCCGCAACAAATACCCTCTCCCCCTCATGGATTCGGCCTTCGCGCCCCTAAAATCGGCCACCATATTCACCAAGCTGGATCTGCGTAGCGCATACCATCTGGGTCGCATCAGAGAGGGGGACGAGTGGAAGACTGCATTCAAAATTTTTGAATACCTGGTGATGCTGTTCAGACTCACCAACGCTCCCGCCGTTTTTCAAGTCTCATCAATGATGTGCTCAGGGACTTCCTCAACGTATTTGTCTTTGTGTATTTGGACGGTATCCTGATCTTCTCTAAATCCGCAGAACACCGGCAGCATGTCCAACGGGTCCTGGCGCGGCCTCTGCAAAACCGGCTCTACGTGAAGGCAGAGAAGTGCGAGCTCCACGTCCGCTCTCTGTCTTTATTGAGGTTCGTTGTGGAGCAGGGGCAGCTTCGGGCCGATCCCGCCAAGACAAAGCGGTGGTAGAGTGGCCAACCCCCGAGACGCGCAAACAACTCCAGCGACTTTTGGGGTTTGCCAACTTCTACCACCAGTTCATCCGCGGTTATAGTCAGAAGGCACTCCCCCTAACCAATCTCACTTACACCAAGGTTCCATTTAGGTGGACACCCGACGCGGAGGTAGCGTCTGGCTACCACCCTCAATCCAACGGCCAGACGGAGTGCAAGAACCAGGATCTGGAAGTGGCTCTACGGTGCATGACGGTAGGGACAATTATGAGATTTCCTACAGCAGATCATGTGAGAAAATGATCTCCTTTACAGATGCCCACACACCTGACAATTTTTCTAATGTGTGTTTATCCCAGCACAAATCCCAAATTGCACCGTAACCCCTGCTTTCCTGAATATTAGGCTACTCCCAATCATTCCGGAGCATCATCTACATGCAGCTATGTGTCGATGGGAGCACATATCTGTTTTTGCATCTGCTTCCTGCCATGTTTACCAAAACAATGTACATAAATGTACTCTACTACTGCACGCTGAATAGGCTAAAGCACTATGTAAAAACTGTTCAATCAAGAACTATATATATATATATATAAGAACTATAACCAAAATGGTTACACTACCATAAAAAGATGACATTTGAAGAACTAATATGTGCTTGTCATTTTTTTAAAAACGAATCCGGTCACTGAAGCTATTACTGTTGTTTTTTTGGAAATGTAAAAAGGGTAGCGCTTTGAAAAGCACATGTTGCATTAATCCTTTAATTTTGTTAATTAAAACAAGTTTTTTCATCCACTTCTTTTCATTTTTTTGAAAAGTGGATCAGTCATGACATTTCATTTGAAAGTCAAGCACATAACGCTGCACAGACAGTTCTCAGATTTTCAATGAGCCACTGTTATGTTCAAAATAATAAGAACAGGATTACAATTTTAAAGTCTTTACACCCCTATTTAAATGCCACTCTTGCAAGATGAAAAAAGTAAAGAAAGAAGAAAAAAGTAATTTCATAACCTTTGCCGAAGTTACGAAATGAAAAAAAAACAAACAATATTTAAAATAAAAACAAACAACTGCGATAATGTGCTAACACTAGTGTACAGACCCTTTGGGATGTCATAATCCACCCGTTATTTTCAAATTCCTGCGATTTTATGGCTGGCAGCCAGTTTAGGGTGTCCTGCGCCTACTGCCCAAAGACAGCTGGGAGAAGCCTCAGCACCCCCCGCAACACTTTTGAGGATGAAGTAGATACAAAAAATGGATGGATTTTCAAATTCATGTTCAGAAGTCAGCATGTACCTTTTAATGTGTAACACACCACATTACTCTAAACCAGGGGTGTCAAAGTCATTTTTTGCCGCGGGCCACATTGTAGTTATGGTTTCCTCCCGAGGGCCGTTATGAATTTGGGGAACCCATTAGAATGTTTAAATCCCTTCAAATATTACATATAGAGCACACAGCAAATTAATGAATAAGTCGTTTTCAAATCTGAAGTCAAGAATAATGACTTTTATTGTGGTTGACATCCAAAAATATGAAATTTTTGCTCAGATTTTAGCAATCATCATGGAATTTAACAAGTTTTATTTGCTTTCGCGGGCCGAAAAAAATGATGTGGCGGGACGGATTTGGCCCGCGGGCCTTGACTTTGACACCTGTGCTCTAAACTGTTCTAGTAGGCTTTCCCTGACATTTTTCCCAGTAGAAGTCTTGTGTGCGAACATTGATTGCAATTTGGATTGTTCATAATCCATGTCCACCTTGAATAATGTAACACACATGTATTTTGACGCTGATCTTTGAGTTGGGGTTGACTCACCATGGCTGAAGTTGGGGGATGTCGCTCGTGTAGCACAGTTAGGGGATAGTGGAGATCTGTGGTTAAAGTACAAACACACACGTGCCGGTGTTGCTGCTGTCAGAATCAGAAATCCTTTAATAGTCCCACAGTAGGGAAATCAGCAAGTCCGTGTCCTTATGCATGTTTCTCGACAGAGTTCAGGGAGTTCCCAACTATTATTTTCTTGTTTATTATCCTAGGCAAAGGTTAAGTGAGGCAATTTTCCAAACATCCTTCGACTGAATTCTCAAGACAACTTCATTTTGTTAGTGAGACTCAATGACTGACAAAAGGAAATGAAAATTAACATCCTTAAAAAGGTCAGTGGACACACACACATGCACACGCACACACACACGCACACACACACACACACACACACACACACACACACACACACACACACACACACACACACACACACACACACACACACACACACACACTTGGGGTTTCCCCTGAGATGTAGCGTCATGGCAATTTACTGTTGCTATGGCAACGCAACAGCTTCAGGAGGCTAAGTGATACCCTTTCATTTACTTCATTGACCAAAGCAGGGAAAAACTCTCTCTATCGATGTCTCTCTCTCTTTCTCTCTCTCTCTCTGTCTGTATCTCTCTGTTTCTCCCTCCGTCTCTCTGTCTGTGTCTCTCTCGCTCTCTCTGTCTCTCTCTATATCTCTCTCTTTGTCTGTGTGTCTCTCTTTCTCGCTCTCTTTCTCACTCAGTCTCTTGCTCTTTCTCACACACACACACACACACACACACACACACACACACACACACACACTGGAGCAAACAAAGACATAAGTACACACTCACAAGACAAGAAAAGCTATCATGATGGTATCATGATTGTAGAGCCAACATACACACAAAGACACAGGCATACACACATACACACACACACACACACACGCACACACACACACACACACACACACACACACACACACACACACACACACACACACACACACACATGATGTAGCTGTGTATTTGCCAACCTCCTGTTATGTTGAGAGTGCATCACATATTCAGACATGAAATATTGCATGGATTATAAGAGTTCAATCTCATTCTTCGTAATAATGTCAAATCACTTCACCGTCTCGTTGATATTTGAGTTCTTCCAAGTAGGAAGGCCCCGAGTGAACATTTGCATGTAAGCATCGCCTCATAGAAGGCAGATAAAGAGAGACACATTCAATGGCTTTACCCAAACGGAATTTAGAACTGTCCTGATGCTAAAATAAAGCACAGCAACTCGCAGGTTCATGCAGTAAAAGCTGGTAAAAATCTGTTTTTATTATTGTGGGGAGGTTAGTTAATGTGTGCTTTGCCCTTATCATTTACTGAATGGATTCAGGTCATGGTGGTATTTTTATTTGTTTGTTATTTTTTATGGTCTGACGTTACATTTCTGCCCTTGACTTGTCAGCAGTGTCAGTCATTCTTGCGAGCATGAAATGATCAGAGCAACTTTCAGACTTGCTTTCACACACACACACACACAGGCACGCGCGCACGCGTCAACACTGACCTTTTTGACTTTTACAGAGGCAGCAACCCATGATGTGTGGAAAGCCTGGAAGCGGTTATCTGATGCCCATGGTGGCTTGAAGATGACGAGAGAGGGCAGCTGGCTCACAGAGAGGAAGAAGGATAGAGAAGGAGTGAGAGCATATGAGAGAGAGAGCAGAAAATGGGGAGAAAGTATGAATGCATGTTTGCTGACGTCTCCCTCAAACCCCCTCCCCTCTATCTTTAGTCTTCTCCTGTTCTGACAAACGTGGAGGGGGGGTCCATTCTGGGAATATAATGAACTGGTTGGAATGACATCAGAAACTAGGATGTTTTCTTTTTAGTGGAATGATTTAAATAGGATTAAAATGTATTTACCGTACTGTGTATATTGGGCATATGGGTGTGTGTGTGAATCATAATCAGAGCAAACTTGTTTGCAAACTGGGCTTGTTTTTAATGGGTACTTTGAGTACATCCCACCAAAGAAAAACTACCAATAGAGCTTTTGTTTTTCAATAATAATTTATTTTTCCCGGTATAGTAATTTAGAACCGATTCCCATTTGCAATGCTGACCTGGCTGCAAACAGCAGTTTAGCACAAAAGCAAAATACATGCAAATAACAGTACAAGGTGGTGTCGTTAAATATTTCCAAAACACATTACATTGCACCACAGCGTCTGATGATTCAAAGGGTCATTACAGGCTAAAACAGCAATCATGCAGAGCATCCATTGTCTACTTTTTACATGGTGATATCTGAATGAAAGTTTGAGGGAGAAACTTGATGAGGTAATCTACCAAAAGTTGTGTGGACATCTAGATTGAAGGGGCTACTGGCCACTGCCGGAATGGAGGGTGCAGGTGGTGGTTTGCATAGTGAGTTTATTTGAATGCAAAGGTAGTATTCTGACACCTTAATGATGTACTTTTCTGCTATCCAGTCATGAGCATTTCATTGTGTTGCTTGTCACTAAATGTGACTGGCATCGACAGATGAACCAATAAATCAGTTGTAAATCAATAATCATTTTCTGACCATTTAAAGGAAAGTGGAAGATAAGCTATACACAAAACATCTGAAGACCTCTTGCAGCAGGATAATGTGTACAGGGGTAGGGAATCACTGATCTAGCGCGTGTGTGAGCAGTGGCGGATTTTAGATATCAAGTTAAAAAAGGAATGTTTGTAGACTTGTTACATGGGTACACAACACACTTGTGGGTCTTTTAGGGTGCACTCTTGCCAACAACACTCTTGCCTCTAAGTATTAGATGAGAACACTGTTCCCATAGTAACCAAGCTGCTCCCCACCTTATGGCATCCAATCTTACATAGACATATGTAAAGTGAGCTCATAACCATGACTGTGATGTTGATGAAAATAGGAAAGTATTGTTTCGCATCACACATCAAAAGCACGGATTAAGCATCTACCGCCGGAAAAAGACAATGCACACATCCTGCCACAAGACATGAAAAGTAATGTTTAAGGCAGAGAAACTGAACGCTGTCTTAGGGAAGTTGGACAACTTCATTCTGTGCTTCCCCCAAAAAAAGCATTGTTGTCACTTATTAAAAAAAATATGGCGACACTGAGATTTTGTCACACACTGTGAGACTTTGTCAAGGGAAATCATTCTGCAGGATTTATCTTGAGTCACTGGCCAGGACAAAACCCCCTGCAATCCCTTTATCGGCCTGCTTTCCCAAGGTTGCAGAGAGCTCTGAATGCAATTGCGTAAGTGATTTCTTGTGTCTTTTAATGCTTATACATAGAAAATTCTCAAAATAACTGGAACGCCGCGCTTTTGCTTTTTCAAGTCCTTCCAGACTCAAGCATGTTTTAAAAGGCACTCATTCAGGATAACTAATACATAGTTGAGAATTTGTGAATGCAAAAATACTTTGTGCAAATGATATTAGTGTATATCTGACATACATTGCTCTGGAATTAAAACTACTACAGGTTAATGAGTAAAAATTCATTTATAACACATCAGGGAAAAGTAATTAAATAAAATAACTTCCATGTTCGGTTTCTTTTTCCAGTCCTGTTGTCCTAAAGAAATTTGACAAATGGCTCATGAGTGTTTGTTGTCTCACCTGTATTCATTATATTTCTATTTTTCCCATCTCGCTCTTCCTTTTACATTTTATAAGTAAATGTTTCTTCAGCCGTCATCTGTACTTCTTTGAAGGTGTCGTTTGACGTTTTGTAGTTTCTGAAAAACTACAAAGAGTCCTTTGGCAACACAAAATTCCTACTTATTTCAAACCGATAAACACCTTAAGGCAAAAATTAGTGCATCCAAAAGATAGGCTGCCAAATGAAAAACAACGTAATGTAGTTTATTCAATACATTGTAAGAATGAAAATTGTAACGAGCAGTACATTGGGGAGACTAAAGAAATTCTCAAAAAAGACTATCAACATCGCAGGGATAATACTAGTGGGCCTCAATCAGCAGTACATATCATCACTTTGCTGCTGTGAAATGTAAATTTCTCCACTGTGAGACTAATAAAGGCATATCCAATATCCAATATGCACCTAAAAGCTAGCAACCACTCATTTGACGACAATCTTCTTCTTTTCCTTTCAGCTTTTCCCTTCAAGGGGTCGCCACAGCAAATCAGTGTCCTCCATCTTTAGAGGTTTGATCCGCATGTTTTTTTTTTTTGGCCAAGCTTTTACGTCGGATGCCCTTCCTGACACAACCCTCTGTATTTATCCGGGCTTGGGACCGGCACAAGAAGACTTATGTCCCTTTGTGGGTACAGAACGAGCAACTCGCTCAGTAAAAGACTCCCAAACACAAAATGGTCATCGGCACAGCAACATTGAAAGAAGCAAAAACTATACTTACCGTTTGATGACAATGCTCTGATCTTACAGTGAAATGGGCATCTCTTTCCCTACATTCCATAACAAACAGAACTTCCAAGTCCTTGAAGATGCTTTATCTTCCAGTCACAGGATATATGTCTAAATGAACATCTCTTTCCCCCTATATTGCATCACAAACAGAACTTCAAAGTCCTTTAAGCACACATAAGCGAAAACTGCTAACTTATAAAAGTAGCTAACTTATAAAAGTAGCACGCGGAAAGACAATTATGGCAGTGAATGAGTTAAAACGATGTTTTTTTGTTACTGAGCTGGATCTCCAACACTTTGTATGCTGCTGATGTCCAAGCAGGTATCCATTCAGCTCACAGGCACACCCCTACCATGTCCATGTTATGACTTTAAAGATGTCACATTCATCTGTGTCGCAGCCCATCTCCAAGGTGATCCTTCAATCTTACAGCGATACCTCGGTTTACAAACCCCTTGGCTTACGAACTTTTCGTTTTACGAACGTTAAATTTATGAAAATGTTACCTTGGCATACAATGAGGTTAAAATATTAGCGAAAGAACACAGATGGTTTGAAAGGGGAGTAAAAGAAGCGATTTTCATAAAACAACTAAATCCTTCATTAAACCGGTTTGGTGGGGTGAGGTTCAATTTGGATCGTTCATACAATAGCCTGCTCAGGCAATATAGGATTAGTAATACTTGGATTGGATTGGATATGCCTTTATTCGTCTCACAGTGGAGAAATTTACATTTCACAGCAGCAAAGTGATGAAAGGAATGAAAGTAGAAAAAAAATACATGAGCTGCTGGAAAGGCAGCCACTCTCGCGGCGCCGTCTTGAAGTCAAAAGAACAAAAAAAAAACTAAATAACAAATAATATGACTGCTGGAAAGGCAGCCACTCTCGCGGCGCCGTCTTGAAGTCAAAAGAACAAAAAAAAAACTAAATAACAAATAATATGACTGCTGGAAAGGCAGCCACTCTCGCGGCGTCGTCTTGAAGTCAAAAGAACAAAAAAAAAAGTAAATAACAAATAATATGACAGCAAAGAGACAATATGACAAAACAAAGACACAGAGAGACATTCATTCTTCAGGACTTGCTGTACCCTCTTTGTGATGACATGAAGCAGTTCTGGATGAAAGAGGAGAGGATCAAAGCGTCTTTCCACCAGTGGATCAGGGACATCATGGTGGAATGTGCACGTCGACTACAAGCTAAATGTTGAAAGCAAACACGCAGCTGTAGCATCCATTGACGAAAAGAGATTGTCTCACATCTCCTGTTCCACATAAATCTGCTTCAATTCCAATCCGCAACAGCTCGACATACGCATCGGCGCTCTGCGCTGACGCTCCTTTCTTCTTATCGCGGGTTCCTCAAGCCATGCATCCATCCAGCCGCAGACTGTCCAACAGCACTGACCTTTCCACTGAACAAAGCGCGGCTGTGAAGACGCTGCCCATTACAGGCGCAAAAAGCACACTGGCCCCTGTGGTGTCCAGCGATGGCAGTCAAATGGCTCCGACATTCCTCCCATTCAAAAACAGTACTGGCATATTCATGCTATACCACAAAGGCGCAACCGCTCAGCACAGTCTCCACCTTGATGAATGTCGTGGTCAAAAATGCTGAAAAACAATCCGTATCCGTTCCACACGACGCACAACAACACAAAGTGACAAAAGAAAACACAAAACAAGACAAAAACAACCAAAAAAAGCAAGGCTCATGAGAGCACTTGCTGAGGCTGCCTACTCGGGCGCCATCTTGGACTTCTATACTAAATACTGATGAGGTGACACCGGTCGAAGTGGGGCAATCACGCCAGTCGTTAGTCAGAACGATAGGAACTATCAGTGGAGCAGCTGCAGGGAGTAGTCCTCTGCTCCCCCCAACCTGAGAGCAGGGACCTATCATACCAGAGTCTGTCACCGCCATGTCTGGACAGTATATATATATATATATATACGTATATGGCCAAATTACCAGTAAGACTTTAGTTTGCTGACGAAGTTTCTTGGATAAGAAGCGAAACGTCCGACACCTTCAAAGAAGTACAGATGACGGCTGAAGAAACCTTTTCATCGGTGGACCACTCCTGTACAACTGAGAGCTTACACAGACGCATTTATAAGTAAATGTTGAGCCGATTTCATTCATTACATGTGAACCACTTTCATATATCCCCAGACTGAAGCGATTTTATTGATACAATATTCGTTGTTTCGAAATACTAATCTGACAAGGGCAATGGGTTTAAGTGGTGAAGCGGCTGAGTTTGAGCGCAGCTACGCGGTCACGCGCCGCAACTGCAAATGTTTTACACTGCGCATGCTCGTGATAAAACATCTGACTGGTCCCTATCAATCGATCAGCGAGAGGAAGATGGCGCTGAACTAAGTCAACAGCACACGATCGAACACAGAAACACTCGATCGGGTCCATTACTAAGATCCACTTTTCCGAGCACCAGCCGGGCTACAGGTTCGACAACACATCAAAGGAGAGAGCCTAAGCACGCGATTCCCTGGGTAGGTAGAATGCGCAGTTTGGAGTCGTTTAGGAAGAACGAGCAGACAACAACAAGCAAAGACGTCCGCCATCTTGTTACCGTCGTAAGACGTCGTCGCTAGGCATGCTAAATTCATCCCTGATAACACAACCACCCGGATTGGAGAGGCATTGTAATCGATTGATTGCGATGTTTAAATGTCAGACACATGACAAACGGACCTGAAAACGTTGATATTTTTCAGACACTGTTACGGATGCTGTTATTTATAGAATTGCGTCTCGAAATTTCTTAACAGCTAAAAACGTCGAACAGTCTACAAAGCGTTGAGAATTAAAGTTTATGTCTTGAATACTTAATGCTTCTGCCCATTTACCCATTTGGACAACTTGGTTTGTTGTGAAAACATGTCTGAATAAAATTATTGAACGGAACTCGGGTGGTGTAGGACCTACTTGTCTGCACATAATTTCTGTTTGCCCCATTTTAAACAAATACAAAGTATATTGTAAAAATAATAAAACCACTGTCTTTCCACTAACTGTCATCGGAATCCGTGTCATCCTCTCGGTCACCCAAAAAGCTTGCAAGACAATGGAGTTCCCGTGGCACAGCGGGAAGGTTCTGGAGCAGTTCAACAACCAGAGAAAGCAGGGGTTTTTGTGTGACTGCACATTTGTCGTGGATGGAGTGGACTTCAAGGCCCACAAATGTGTGTTGGCAGCCTGCAGTGTTTACTTTCGCACCCTCTTCCTGGAACAGACCGACGTTGTACATTTGGACATCAGCAACGCTGCAGGTTGTGAGAAGTCCTTTCCCCCCTTTTTTTTAAAACAGCCATTTGTAATGCTTTCAATTGCTGCAGGGTTGTCCCAAGTTCTGGAATTCATGTACACAGCAAAGCTGAGTTTGACTCCTGACAACTTTGAGGATGTGATGGCTGTTGCCAATTTCCTACAAATGCAAGAGATTGTAAACGCTTGTTCCTTGTACCAGTCAATGGCCAATCCAACTCCATCCCACATCACGCTGGCCCTTGATGAAGGTGAGTTCATTCTTTTTGTCATGGAGGTCACGTGGGAAAACATTACAATTATTTGCTGATCAAATAGTGTTTGGGGGTCCATTGACTTCAAAGTGCCCCAACTTTTGAGATGTCAGTTATTTTTTTTTTGACTTGTGTAGCAACGTGACGATGAACAGTGCTTTTCGGTTACATTTCGTAAAAGCAATGTCGACTGTACTTCAAACGACTCTAAAATCTTACACAACAGATACATTCACCAGAAAACAATTGCTGACTAAAATACACGACCGACATTGCTCACACAGTGATCGCAGCCCGCAGGAGCCAATATGTAGATATTTTGTCAAACATTTGTCAGCTAACCAAAGAATGGCTTCTCCGAGTAGCAGCAGAAATCAAAGAATATATTTTACCTTTGAATATCTGTACAGTAATGTCAAAGTTGTAAGATTTAGCCTTTTTGGGTGAGTAATGCCATGTCTTTAATATATCTTTATTTTTCATTGTGAGCTGGAGATTAATATTCCGCTGTAGTTTCAGGAAAAGCTTTTGGAGTCCATTGAAAGGCAAAGAAATCGATTAATTTAGAAGACGGGGGGACAAACAGATGTATTTTTCAAATGCCATTTGAAAAATGCACTACTGTCAGGTTATCGGGCCAGTTTTAACAAACATGACATAAAGTGCTTTTCCCACCCTTAACTAACTAACTTAAAAAAGCAGCACATGTTGCAAAAATGCTTTCATCCTTTACTTTCTCTTCTCATTTTTCTTTAATTTTAAATGAAGGAGAAAAATTAGATGAAGTCCAACCAAGAGAGGGTAATGACAGTGACGTGGCTGAAGCAGCAATGCAGGCAGAGGAGAGTTCTTCCACAAACACTACGGAAGATCAGAACGACAAGCCTGCAGAAGGCCAGGAGGAAACCAGCCACCTTCCCATAAATGCACAGACAGCAGAAGTTTCAGAGCTGAACACTGCCAAAACCTGTCCAATTCATGCACAACCTACCAAAAGTAGTGCTACACAAAAGGGAGCGTCTGTGAAGAACGAGGAAGAGGATGGATGCACTGCACAGGATGCCACGTCCACTTTTCAGGATGACCCCTCCGATGCGGACTACACACCACGTAAGTTAGCGATGAGCAAAACGGACCTCAGTGGCCTGCAAAGAGGTGTGTGTCTGTGTGTGTGCGTGTGTGTTGGCTGTCCCTGTGTTGGCTGTCCCTGTGTTGGCTTTATCTCTTGTTTTTTTTTTAACACAGAGGAACATTTGGGTGTGATGTGTTAGATTATCGTTGATGTTTTATGTCTTTCCAGATGCACCCATTAAATCTGTCACCATGCCCATTCTTACCAATTCTCGTGGTAGACGAATTCGGAAACCTCGGCGAAACTTCCCACATGGTGAGCGGTCAATTTCATAAACTTGCTGTTTCACCTGTTACAGTGGTGGAACAACAATTGCAGATATACAACATACATGAAGGCATATATTATTTATCATCTTCAAAGAACAGCTAAAATGAGTGTCCTAATAAGAAGCCATGGGAGAAGCAGTCTCCAGAACAGAATATCCCTTTGTCTGTCTTATACTGCGCTCAGTTGGGCATGTTGTTAAAAGAGTTGCTTTGTCTCTCATCAGTCTCTCTAGATGGCTCACCAGGAAACGACACTGATGATGAAAGCATAAAAAACGAATCTCAAAAGAATATGTCAAAGCAAGGCCAGAAAGATGACTGTGAAGAGGTTGTTGAAGACAATACCCCTGAGGTTGAATTGGACACGAGTCCCCCAAAAGGAGACGCAAGCCACGACACAGTTGAGAAAGCAGACCTTTCTGCTGCGATGAGCAGCCGATTCGAGTCAAAGCCTTACAGCTCTGTGACGCACAAATGTGAGGTAAGATATGTTCACAATGGACGGACAGCGTGGTGGGGAGGGGCTGAAGGGTTTTCAGTTTAGCAAGTCTGGCTCAATGGCGTTAGAGCCCAGTGGTGAATGATGACACAGGCAGTCCTGTTTTTGCAATAATATGCTTTATAGTTTAATTTAAAACAGCTTCTTTACTTACAGACAGTGTAGGTGTTCAAATACCTGACATGTTTCGGCGCCTACTTCCGCCTTCGTCAGAGTGAAGATATCAAGATATAATTATATATCAAGTAGACAGGATGAACTTAGTACAACGAATATGCTTTATAGTTTATTTGGAGACCATGTGTCCTGATATTTTCCCAAGTGGGCCACATGGAGAAATATGGAAGGATGCAAGGGATCATTGAAAAATCTTCAATTCTAACATACCAAAACCATTCTAGCAAGGAATTATGCATTGTTTATAAATTGCTGTTTCATTAGGAAAATCTGCATCTTTGGTCCTAAAGTTTTTAGTTGAGGATTTTGAGGTGGCCCATAGCCCACAACTTCTCAAATCGGGCCTTGACACCAAAAGTGGAGAACACTGTTTTAGATAGACTTTTTTTAATCATCATTTTTTAGTATACCCAAGAGTTCACGGAGAAATCAGAAGGTTTTGTTAATCTTGAACCATGTGAATAATTGAAACGAGCAGCAAAATAAAATGGAGACAGATTAATGAGGGAAAAGTAAATGGAGACAGATTAATGAGGGAAAAGTAATGTTTTTTTCTTCACAATTAACTGAGTCACCATTGTTTTTTTTGTTTGTTTTTTTTTGGGTGGGAGGGGCTGTCGTACACAGTTTATTTTCGTTTTTGCATAATTTAGAAAATTCTGTGAAATGTAGAAAGTCATAAGACGTTTCATGGAAGGTTTCCAATGGAGGAACCCTATTATTTTTTTTCAACCTCCAAATTTGGCCACTCCTGCTCAAAATTGTCCGTAGATGTGAATGTATATACTGTTTGTCCATGCCCTGCCACTACCTGGCAAGTAGTCGAGGGTGTCTTGTAGCCCTACAATACAGATTTGGAGATATATTCCACATATGAAAGCTAAGCATAAGATGTGCTCTACTTTCAAGGACTGTGGGAAGAAATTCACGCATACTGGCAATTTCAAGAGACATATGCGCATTCACACAGGGGAGAAACCCTTTGCCTGTCGAGACTGCAACAAGGCTTTTTCCGACGCGGCGGCATGTAAAGCTCATGAGAAAACACACAGGTCAGATATATGTCGTATTTATGTTTTTCCCGGCTTAATATCACCCTACTGAACCCCTACGCGGCCGTTTTCTCTTTTCGCAAAGTCCTCTAAAGCCATTTAGCTGCTCAATCTGTGGAAAGAGCTACCGCCAGATCAGCCTACTCAACCTGCACCGCAAGCGGCACACCGGCGAGGCGCGCTACAGCTGCGAGGAGTGCGAGAAGCTGTTCACCACATCAGGAAATTTAAAGCGACACCGCCTAGTACACAGTGGTTTGAAGCCGTACCACTGTGAATACTGCGACAAGGCTTTCTCGGACCCCACTGCCAAGATGCGACACTTAGAGACGCATGACGCCAACAAGCGCAACAAGTGCCCGCATTGTGACAAATGCTTCAATCAGGTAATGATTTCGTCATGGCGCCTTTTTCAATTGCTATTAAAATTGTTGGATCAGTATATGATTTGTCCAATCAAATGTGTTACTGTACTTGGTAGTTACTAATGGGTGTGCTTAGTACTTTTGTGGCCTTATGTTTAGCCTGGAAATCTGAAGGCACACTTAAAAATCCATATCGCGGATGGGCCCCTGAAGTGCAGAGAATGCGGCAAACAATTCACCACCTCGGGTAAGAAAAGCATCGATAGAAGACTGCTACCCTGCTATGTCTGAATTTGCCTGCTACATCACAGGTTCTTTTTAGATCACAGATTATTTTTAGAGATGTTTTTCCACATGGAATAATTTAACCCCAGTCATACACTTCATTCAGGGTTGGTGAGCCCTGATGACCAGGACAGGCCCAGAAATACACTGACCGTTTAGGAAAATTGATATTTTTTCAAGATTTCTGATGGCCACCAGTCCCCTTTGCCAGACTGTCAGAGATGTTTGGTCACTGTGAACAAAGGCTCGAACACAGGAAGATTGCCTTTTACTGCCGGCAGGGGACCCAGCCATCCATGACAGAGGCCCAACTTCTGCAGCCCTCTGCCAAGCTATTTATTGAGAGTATATGCAAATTTAAGTGATACATTAGTAAAACATAGTCTTCTTGACTTTAATACCACACCCCTGGTTGTCCCAAGCACCCACAACTATAAACAACACGACATAGACATTTTAATGGGTTGTCCTTTCCATGAACTGATAGATTAGTAACCTAGCTAATGACCTCTTCCTGGGAAAGAATTTACCAAGTCCTAAATTAGTCCAAGGATAGATCTCCTACATGAAGATGACAGTTTAACAGGCTGTGTCTGTTCACCTCTTCCATTGTGGGCCTTGTGTTCGGCAGCATGATACCTTTAAATATGATAACTTATTTTCTGTCTTTTCTCTATCACCGACCAAACCCAACATACCGTAAATATTCAAGTGGTTGATTGAAACATCTAAATTATGTATGACAACTAATCGTTTGTTTCTCAGGAAATCTGAAGCGCCATTCTCGGGTCCACAGTGGTGAGAAACCATACGTCTGTACTCACTGCCAAAGAGCGTTCAGTGATCCTGGAGCTCTGCAGCGACATGAGCGAATCCACACAGGTACGACGGGGACATTTAGGGCACAACAAAACATTTCCAGTACTGTACTTGAGCTTAAATGAATGCCGCCGCATTGTGCAACACTGCTATCTCTTAGGAGAGAAACCCTGCGTGTGTCCCACCTGTGGCAAAGCCTTCACCCAGGCCAGCTCGCTCATCGCACACGTCCGTCAGCACACAGGGGAGAAACCTTACGTATGTGATCGCTGTGGGAAAAGGTAAAGATGTTCGATTCCACTTTTTTTCAGATATCAGTACGAGTACTTAATTCTTGCGTATCGATACCAAATGACTGATACCACTTTCAAGGCATACAATTTATATTAAAGCAAAGACACATAATTTCAAAGAAGGACCTGTAGATTGCAATTAGTAAAATATATTCTGTCACGTGGATTGGATGAGCCTTTATTAGACTTGCAGTGGATACATTTACATTTCAAAGCAGCAAAGTGCTGAAAGTAACAGGAAAGGAAGGATCAAAGCGTCCTTTTCACCAGCGAATCAGGGATGTCATGGTGTAATGTGCACATCTGCTACAAGCTAAATGTTGAAAGCAAACATGAAGTCGGAGCATCCATTGACGAATATAGATGATCTCACATTTGTTCCACATAAATCCGCTTCAATTCCAAGCCGCAACATTTCCACATATGCATTAGCGCTCTGCGCTGACCTTCCTTTCTTCTCATCGCGGACTTCTCAAGCCATGCATCCATCCAGCCGCAGACTGTCCAACAGCACCGACCTTGCTGCCCATTATAGGCGCAAAACAGCACAATCACCCCAGAGATGTCCAGCGATGACAGTCAAATGGCACCGACATTCCTCCCAATCAAAAACGGTGCTGGCATATTCATGCTGCCGAAAAGGCGCAACCGCTCAGCACAGTCTCCTCCTTGATGAATGTCATGGCCAAAAATGCTGAAAAACAATCCGTATCCGTTCCACATAGTGCACAACAACACAAAGTGACAAAATACAAAAACAACACCAACGCGACAACAAAAGCAAGGCTCGTGAGAGCACTTGCTGACAGCTGCCTACTCGGGTGCCTTGTTGGCGGTGACTGGTTTTGGTCACCATTGCGAATACTCGAGACCACGAATGAAGATCTGTTATCAACCTGCTACCAATATGTGACCAGTGATGGACTTTTCTTGGGATGTACTGTATTGTATTTTTGTCTCTTCCTGGTAGATTTGTGCAGTCCAGTCAACTGGCTAATCACATTCGCCACCACGACAACATTCGCCCTCACCAGTGTCAAATGTGTGACAAGTCATTTGTCAATGTGGGCGACCTTTCCAAGCACATCATCGTTCACACAGGTAACACGTGTACTAGTTTCCCTTTTTGGCATTTTTCACTTTACTGTTGAATTCTCCTTAGGAGAGAAGCCCTTCCTGTGTGACAAATGCGGCAGAGGCTTTAACCGCGTAGACAATCTGCGCTCTCACATCAAGACTGTCCATCGCGGCAAGGCAGGCATTAAGCGACGGCGGCCCGGCAACGGAACAGACGAGGACATTGACGGCTGTGTTGAGGCACCCACCTCAGACAGTGAGATAAACATCGTAACAGTCTCTGAAGACATTGTTACCTTGGCAACGGAAGCCCTGACGGCCAGTGCTGTTGCTCAACTAACAGGTCAGAGAATCGAGATGTCTTCATACAATGTCACACAAAAGTGAGCGCATCACGAAGTGAAAATGTCTACACTGGGACAATTCAACCTGGTTCCCTCCCCAGTGGCATATCACTTGTTAGTGCTGAAAGGCATCAGGTGCGAATGAGAAGCAGGTGTGTTACTGCTTACTGGTCACTTGAAGTTCAGAAAGAAGACCTCTCTGGGGATTTCTAAAAAACAATCATGCAACTTAAAGATGGCCGAGAGTATCCAGTAAATATCTGTGAAATGCTAGAAAAATAAAGGTGGCCATGCAAAATGTTGACGCTTTGCGCACATCAGGGGTGTAATCGCTTTTGTTCCCAGCAAAGTAGACCATAATGGTTATGTTTGAGTTATTTGGATTTATTTTAACTCATTCACTGCCATCCACAAATTTAATTCAGCAATTAAAAATATGATGTAGAGCGCCATTCCCAAATTTGTTCAGGTTTTGTTTTTTTTTTCATGCTTGGGTGCCGATAATGGGTGCAATGTTTTTTTTTTCTTTTTCCACAAGGAGCAGCACTTCCCTTTCTTTGATGTTAGCGCTTTGTTTCAGCTTCAGCTGTTGTTAAAGCGCTATAGTCAAAGTCAGCTTTATTGTCAAATATGCTAATATGCATAGAAACCAATAATGTATGTATTGCATTGTATTTTGGACAGCCATCTCATATAACTCCAGACTCATATAATTTAGGAATTAACTCTTTTTTTCTGATGAAAAAAGAAAGTCTAGGTAATGACAAAAACCCTGGCACTGCAGTGGACACATTTTTGCACGTCTGGCAGTGAATGATTTAATTCTGCCCATGAGAGTTTAGTTTAGTTTTTCTGACTGTGTGCTTCTTCTGGGCCCTATCAATCACACAACACAGCACACCAGAGCAGACAGTACAGCATGTGCAACACATTTATAAACCTGTGAGCTCAGTCTGTCTAATCTTAGAGTTTGATCGTCCACTCATGCCTCCTCATGAGACTGAGCAGTGAACTGTTTTTTTGTTTGTTATCTTTTGCATTATTTCATGTAGTTGTATTCATTTCTGTTACACCACTTGGAGCCACGGTATTCCAGTCATCGTTTGACATCACACTAGCCAACTGTACTATCAAGTTTAACAGACATGTCAATTACAGGGCTTTTCATTTTGACAAACATTCATATTCAATCCAATGTGCAATGTCAAAGTCATCATTAAGCTTAAAAAAAACAATGTTTCTTTGATTTTCAGTGTTACCAGTAGATGCATCCGTGTGTGCTGATGCGACCGAAGCCCTAAAAGCAGAAATTACCAAGGCAGTCGAGAAAGTTCAGGAAGCAGGTGAGACTTGGGGGTTGCTGAACCCCCTCATCTCCCGCTAATTTCTTCATTTTGGGACAAATATAGGTTTTCTTATTCGAACAGTTGAACTCAATGATGCATTAATCATGTATGTTTTATTGAACAACATGAACTATTTTAAATCAAGGACAACCACGAAATCGGCTGTGTAAATAAAATGGCAAAAGGATCATGAACAAACACTACGTTATCATAAAAATTGGCATATTTTTACCAATTTTCAGAGATCTTAATATCGTCCAATTCAATCAACCGGCCTAATTATCTATATATTTATTGATAATAAGGTCGTAATTATACATACATTCATTGATAATCTGGTCAGTCGATTGAATTGGAGGATATTGAGATCTCTTAAAATTGGTAAAAATATGCCAATTTTTTATGATAACGATCATGAAATTATATATATTTTCATTCTATTGATATTCATATATTTGAATATACTTCCCTCTTTCTGTTTCCAGATCCCAACACGCAGATACTATATGCCTGTGATTCATGCGGGGATAAATTCCTGGATGCTAGTTCGCTAGCTCAGCATGTACGCATTCACACAGCCCAGGCTCTAGTCATGTTTCAAGCAGACTCTGACTTCTACCAGTACACCGCAGTCACCACTGCTGAGGGGGATGCCACTTCAACCTGGCAACCTGCATCAGAACAAGTGGTCCAGGAAGGGGAGCTCATATTCCGTAGCCAAGATGGGGAGGGAAATGTGGAAGAGAGTGTGACTGGGGAGCCACGAGGGGAAGAAGGGTTGCTGGGTCGGAAGACGGTGGGGGGTGGACAGATTGAAATGCTGACTGAACTCCAGACTGATCGAAAAATTGAAGGAGAGCTTAGCGTGTGTGAGGTTCAAGTGTAGTAATGCTCACTGTCAAGGTTTCCGATTAAAGCTGTGTTAGCGCTGCAAAAGATGCTTTTCGTCACCCTCCACTGGATGCAACAAATGTAGCAGCGGTGTCAGCGTTAGTAAAGGGGAGGGTATCATCCCATCGCTATGCGTTGCGTATACAGTGATCTGTTTATTTTTTTCATTTCTGAACAAGAAACGTACATACGGTATTGTTTGGTACTCATTTTGAATAAATTTCCTTAAAGAACAATATATTTTATGTATTAAATATTTTCCTATAAATAATTTTTTAGTACAGTATATTTATTTTGTCTTCCAAGTGTTGGGTGGAGGAAATTAAACCTGAAAATGTATGTTTTATTTACACTTTAGGACAATTTAAATTATACTGCAATGAAATTGTAACGTTTCATCGTCAAAGTTAGTAATGTTACTGCACCCAAGGTGGTTCCATTAAAAAACAAAAGAGACACTATACTCATTGTGATTCTATTATTCTCATCTTTGAATACACTGAAGGAGTCGTGAAGTCTGGATGAAGCAGGCACATAAAGGACAACCGACGTCTCCGGACAAGTTGTGTCCATAATTTGTAAAATGGCTTCGAATGACTTCTACTGAGCGTATTTTACAAAGATTCCACCGCATATAGCTATATTTTACGTTTTAAGACTCGTGCTGAATATTCCGGAAATCTTGTTTTTGAGTTGGTGACAAGTCCGTACGTGATGTCACTGAAGGAACGCCCCTGACCGAAAAAAATGACACATTGTAGCAGTCCTTCCATCACGTCAATGCTTGTTTGCTCTGAAAACCTCGTGTTGCGCCAGAAGAGGGCGTCCAAGCTCCATATAAGGAATTTATCAGCCTGTGGAAACGCAATACACTGTTATGTCTACAAGAGGTTGCCATTTTCTTCTGCCTCTTTTTGGGTGAGACATTTTCCTCCAATGTTGCCTGAAAATGGCACGGAATAAATTATGTAATCGATTGCAAACATGTATGCATTCCTCTTCAGAACTATTTGAATCATATTCATAACTGGATGTGTAACAAGAAAGCATATTCTCTGAATCTGAAGCCATTGTTTTGATTCTCCAGCAATGCAAGACGTCGCGGTGTGACGTCACGAACTGGGGGCGGAACTTTCTGAAAATGCCCAATTCGCAGCTCAATTTTTTTGCAGATTTTGGACACTTTAAGTCATTTTTATTGGTGTTTTGCATTTGAATAAAAATATCATACTGCGTGTTTTGGGTATTTTAGATGCTATAAAACGTTTTTCTCAAGTCAGTTCGGAAACAAAAAACGTGACGTCGGTCGTCCTTTAAATGTGATACATCCAGTTAAAAAAAGTCACCCGCGATATTGCTCTTGCCATTTATATTGTGGAGTTCCCGCTTTAAATGTGAAATGGTGGTCACCCATATCATGTAATCCTCAAAAGTGTAATTAAAAACAATTTGCAAATGGCGAGTGTTGGTTCTGCTGTTGAGTAATTGTTTGTAATGTTTGATGATAGCCGCTGCACCTGCATAATTTTTTTGCCTCCCTTTTGGATTCATATGGTGCCAAAATCTGTTGTCAGCAGAGTTCATTTGCAGTGTTAAACCACATAAATGTAAACTTGCTTGAGAAATTTGGTACATTGACCTGCCATGTGATAATTACAAACCAGCTTGTCCAGTTTGTAAACCAAAATACATTTTATGGTATTTATATTAAATCAACATCGACACCCAGACATTAAAAATGCATACAAACTGGACAGTCACAATTAATTATTTTTCTGGATTTATAATGCTGCTAAAAGTTGCATTTACACTCGTCTACATTTAAAGATTTTTTAAAAAACATGGACAGCCATGACCTCTGCCCACCAAAAGCTGAGCTGTGCTTGGTTTGTTTAGTGAATAAGTGTGACCAAAATGTGAAGTCGTTACGGTTTGTTTTTCCCATCAATTAGTGTTGTGTGGAAAACCTAATAATCTACAATGTTGCAAAGTTGTCCTTGGGCTTGTCGATGAAAAGGTTTCTTCAGCCGTCATCTGTACTTCTTTGAAGGTGTCGGACGTTTCGCTTCTTATCCAAGAAACTTCGTCAGCAAACTAAAGTCTTACTGGTAGTTTAGGCCCTATATATATATATATATATATATATATATATATATATATATATCCCTACTGTCCAGACATGGCGGTGCCGGACTCTGCTATGATAGGTTCCTGCTCTCAGGTTGGGGGGAGCAGAGGACTACTCCCTGCAGCTCTACTGATTGTTCCTATTATTCTGACTAACGACTGGCCTGATTGCCCCACTTCGACCGGTATCACCTCATCAGTATTACTAATCCTATGTTGTCTAAGCAGGCTATTGTATGAACGATCTAAATTGACCAAACCACCCACCCCACCAAACCGGTTTAATGAAGGATTTAGTTGTTTTATGAGAATCGCTTCTTTTACTCCCCTTTCAAACCATCTATGTTCTTTCGCTAAGATTTTAACCTCATTGTCGTCAAAGTCATAGAGTCTCGTTATATCGATATTCAAGGGAGTCCAAAAAATATCGATATAACCGGGACTATCGATATATCCGACCCTGTTTGCATGTAATTTTCTCCGTGCGTGAAAGATGACGGCTGAAGAAACCCTTTCATCGATGGACCACTCCTGTACGACTGAGAGCTTACACAGACGTCCTTGGGCTTGGTTATTTTCTGGTTGGTTGTGAAGACTTTTCGGCAAGCTTCACAAACAGGCCACGATTTTGACACAGATCGCTTTCTGAAACGTTTCGACATCTTTAAAACTGCAGATTTTTTAATTGTTCTCGAAAGGGGTCGATGTGGAGCTAAAACTGTTTTGTGACGTTAGGCATGACAGCGTGGAAAAGCAGTTGCTTTTATCCCATTGGTGGATGAAAAAGTAAAAGATGACGCGGTGGCTGCTGCAATTGGCTATTTCTGGGGGTTAAAGTGAAGTGCCGCACTAACGCTGACGTCGACTTCATTGATATGAGCATAATGGCCGCATCGATAGGATTCACGCCGACAAACCGGGCCGCCTCTAGGTTCCCCAATACACAGACGATTCCTAGTCGGTCTATTATTTTGGAAAGGATTCTTATGTTGATTTCATTTGCCTCCTTGTTGCACTGTGCCTCGGCCGACGGCAAGACGCTAGTTCTGCTGGATAACGTCAACATCAGGGAAACACATTCAATCTTCTTCCGCAGTCTGTCAGGTAAGCGTCAATTATGCAATCGTATTGTTTTGTGAATGTTATATCCTCGCCGTGTGGAGAATATGTCCCGTATTTCGGAAGTAGTTCGCTCAGGATAGAGTTTAATGCAGCGAGAAAGGATGGCTAACATTAGCCTAGGTCGCGTCTCAAGCCGTTCTGTGTGGTGGGCAATATTATCACACAACGAACAGTAATTTAATTAATTGTGTACTCCATAATCATTATTTGAGGAGCGGGGTTATTAAATGGACTTTACACCACAACGGTCAGCCAAACGAAACAGTCGTGTGGTCCGTCGTGCATGAATGACGTCATTGTTGGCGGCGCTTACTTTTTACGCACACCTACTTTCCAGTAACTGCACAACGATAATATATTTTCATTTTTTAAAGTTGATCGGGGAAAGTCCACGGATTGTGGATTTTACCACGCGTCGTAATTTACAGCAGTGGCGTATTAGACAAATACCCGTTTCCAGAACTGGCCCTGTTTTGCATAGTATCTTATTGTTTTGAACCTATGAATGAATGGTATGCTGTCTTACATCTCTAATTTAAAACCTGTCTAGTGTGGCGTTGTGAAATTACCTTCATCACCAGTATATACAAACAAAATATAAATAATATCAGTGGCAGTAGTGTTGACATTATTAATTGTCAGGTGTTGTTATGAATGTTAAACTAAATTGACTGTGTGAAAGTGTTGTGCACTGTTGTTGCTACGTTACCACCGCGTCTTGTTTCTTGTAATTGTGTTGTGATGTCAGCATAGTTTTTATGTGTGTGGACTCTTTTAATTGACTGTAGAGTCTGCTTCATGTCATCGCAATTTAGGACCAATTATTCTGCCAATTTAAGTGATTGAGCACTCAGGATTGCAGCTATTTGACACGACAGTTCATTTGTAACTGTCATCTTTATGATGTGGTTGCTTTCCTTATATTCTATTGCGGTAATGAAAAACAAAAATAAATATTTTACAATGTATTCTTTCTATGGTTATCCACCATTAATTTTCAGGTACTGTATCTAACTTTGAGATGTAGGTGGTTTGGTTGTGTAATTAAGTGATCGTGTAGGTTATTTAAAAAAGTCATGTGACTGTACAATTGCTTTAATGTTGTATTTTTCCTGCATTAACGTTTCAGATCGTGGCTTTGATCTTACATTCAAGACCGCAGATGACCCTTCGCTTTCTCTGATCAAATATGGCCAGTTCCTGTATGACCATCTTATCATCTTTGCACCTTCTGTTGAAGGTATGTGTTGATCTTCAGCACTTTCGCTATGCATTTGGGAGAATAAAGACTCGAGATGGTCCTTCTTGTTTAGGTTCGAACAAGTAGGATATTTATTTGCCGGAGCACAGAGAGCAGCCGCTGCTCTCATCGTCGTAGAATAACTGCCTGTCACTCACACACACAAAGCACGTGATGTCACGTTGTGGCTGGGTTGCCAGATCCGCTCAATATTACAGCATTTCACAAAATGAGGATACAATATAACTTTCTTAACAGTATGCTATTTGCACTTTTCTTTCTTAATACCGCCCTGTCACATTTGACTTCTATACTCCAAAGTATCCTCTTTGCCGTCTACAGACTTTGGAGGAAATGTTAATGTGGAGACCATTACATCGTTCATTGATGGAGGAGGAAACGTCTTAGTTGCTGCCAGTTCTGATATAGGTAAATTCACTGTTGCCTGCTCTGCTTTAGGTAATGTATGTAAAACATTTTAATCTTGTTTATTTTCCTGACTTCTTTAATCAGGTGACCCACTAAGGGAGCTAGGGAGTGAGTGTGGCATTGAGTTTGACGAGGAGGGGACCGCCGTCATTGACCATCACAACTATGACAAATCTGATCCTGGAGAGGTAATTCAATTTTACCAATGCCATGTCGCACCATTGTTATTTACAATGTCATCTTTTTTGCCATCAGCACACATTGATTGTTGCTGACCCCGAGAACCTGCTGAAAGCTCCAACCATTGTTGGTAAAGACTCCAATAAACCTGTGCTGTTTAAAGGTGTTGGGTAAGTAAGATTAAAAGGGATCTTTGAGTTTCATCAGAAAATCTTAGCCTTTTTTTATTTTACCACAAAGCTATTATTGTTTTCAGAATAGCAACAGGTTAATTTTCCTTTCCACCGACATTGTGGGGTGTCACATTCACAAATATTAATCGAAGCTGAGCAAATTATTTGCTGCATGTTACATATAGTGACAAATGTCACTAACATGCCATGTCTATCCCTTTTCAGCATGGTGGCTGACCCTGACAACCCTCTTGTTCTTGACATCCTCACTGGCTCATCAGCGGCCTATTCATTTTTCCCTGACAGACCCATTTCTCAGGTAACAATGCCATATAATGTGGCACGCAGCAGTCGTGTATGGATGTTATTACTTTTCCTTCTTTCTATGAAGTGAATTGATTGGATTGGATATGCCTTTTTTAGTCTCACAGTGGAGAAATGTACATTTCACAGCAGCAAAGTGATGAAAGGAATGAAAGTAGAAAAACGAAATACATGAGCTGCTGGAAAGGCAGCCACTCTCGCGGCGCCGACTAATTAAAACTCTTTTCTCCAGTACCCCCATGCTGTGGGCAAGAACACACTGCTGATTGCTGGCCTGCAAGCCAGAAACAATGCCAGAGTGGTTTTCAGTGGCTCGCTGGATTTCTTTAGTGATGCCTTCTTCACTTCCAATGTGCAGAAAGCCACACCTAGATCTCAGCTGTAAGTCCCATTTCATTGTACCCCCTTCTGGTCAAAGTTACGATCCTCCCATTATGCTCAAGCAATGCACTGTGTTATTCTTTCGTCAAGTGATATTGTTCTTGTTCCTTGTAGGCATGAGCAGACGGGCAACATGGAACTGGCCGAGGCTCTGTCTCGCTGGGTATTTAAAGAAGCCGGTGTCCTGCGAGTGGGTGAAGTTAGGCATCATCCTGTGGGAGAGGACACACCTCCCGCTGCATATACAGTCACCGACCTTGTGGTGAGTTTCACAGTGGACCACATCCAAAATTTGTAACAATACATTTAAGAAAAGGTGTGTGTATGGTGAGCGGAGTGCAATGTGGGAATACTTCTCTAATTTTAATGGAAAATATATGCAGGAATACAGCATTGTCATTGAGATGTTGTCCGAGGGCCAATGGGTTCCTTTCGATGGTGATGATATTCAACTGGAGTTTGTGAGAATCGACCCATTTGTCAGGACTTACCTGAAGAAAGATGGTATGGAGTCAAGCGCCATTGTTGCTGTCATCTGCTTTAAATCTTAACATGCAGTATACCAATGGAATGTTTTGATTTATTCAAAGAGGGGGAATACAGCGTCCAGTTCAAGTTACCTGATGTGTATGGAGTTTTCCAATTCAAGGTGGACTACAACAGACTGGGATACACACATCTGTACTCCTCCACTCAGGCTAGTTCCTCTTTAAAGCTGACTTCTTGTGACTTTTGAGAAAGGGTATATAACATGAGTGGACAAGTACATTAATTTTCTTCCGTACACTGCTATTGTGTTTGTCACTGTAGGTGTCAGTGCGTCCCCTGCAGCACACACAATATGAGCGCTTCATCCCGTCGGCCTTTCCGTACTACGCCAGTGTCTTCTCCATGATGTCAGGACTGTTTGTCTTCAGCATTGTCTTCCTGCACATGAAGGAGAAGGAAAAGTCTGACTAATATGGGAGGAATGGAGGAAACGATAAATTACAACAGTGAACTTTAACAGCAACTCGAAATTGGAATCTGTTTGGAATTCAAGTGGCTGGTGGATGTTTTAATGCAGGTGTTTGGGCTTTCTATTACAATTCAAAGTCTGTGAAAAATCTGAAATCTGTTCATGTTACTTTATATTAAGTTGTGAAACAATTTCTTTTAGGAAATTGACCTTTCACAATGTGGTAGACACATGCACTGAACAAAAAGATGCCAACTGGCAATTTGTCTAACGCCTTTTTTTAAACAATAAATTACTGACATTCCGCATGGAACAGTACAACCAAGATTGTTTTTGTCTGATTTTGAAACATGTTACAGTTCAATGACATGAAGCTTGAGTAAAGAATCTTTTTTTCCTTAAAAAGTATTACGTACGTCTGTGTAAGCTCTCAGTCGTACAGGAGTGGTCCATCGATGAAAAGGTTTCTTCAGCTGTCATCTGTACTTCTTTGAAGGTTACGGACGTTTCGCTTCTTATCCAAGATGCGATATATATATATATATATATATATCCTTACTCTCCAGACGTGGCGATTGCTCCCTGCTCTCAGGTTGGGGGGAGCAGAGGACTACTCCCTGTGGCTCTACTGATTACTTCTATTGTCCTGACTGATTACTTCTATTGTCCGGCCTGAGTATGAGGTCTACGACTCGCCTGATTGTCCCATTTGATCTGGTATCACTTCATCAGCATAACTAAGTTGCCTCAGCAGTCTATTGTACGAACGATCCAAATTGAAATTCACCCTACCATGGCGGTTTAGTGAAGGATTTTGCTGTTTTATGAAAATAGCTTATTTCACTCCGCTTTCAAACCATCTATTTTCTTTCGCTAAGATTTGCTAGCCCCTGATCCACTGGTGAAGAGACACTTTGATCCTCTCATCTGGAACTGCTTCGTGTAACAGAGGGTACAGAAAGTGCTTAAGAAAGAATGAATGACTGTGTCTTTGTGTTGTCATGTTATTTGTTATTTCGTTTTTTTTGTTGTTGTTCTTTTGACTTAAGACAGCGCCGCGAGAGTGGCTGCCTTTCCAGCAGCTCCTGTATTTTGTTTTTCTACTTTCATTCCTGCTGTGAAATGTAAATTTCTCCACTGCGAGACTAATAAAGGCAAATCCAATCCAAATCCATTCATAGAAGGATTCTTGAGAATTCTTAATCCTTTGTCCATCCATCCATTTTCCGGACCGTTTATTCCTCATTAGGGATCCCCCGCGACCCTGGAGCCAATCCCAGCTGTCTTCGGGCACGAGGCGGGGGACACCCTGAATTGGTTGCCAGCCAATCACAGGACACACAAAGACAAACAACAGTCACACTCACACCTAGGGACAATTTGGAGTCTTCAATCTGCCTGCCATGCATGTTTTTGGAATGTGGGAGGAAACCGGAGGACCCAGAGAAAACCCACACGGGCTCGGGGAGAACATGCAAACTCCACACAGGGAGGCCAGACCAGGACGCGAACCGGTGACTTCTGCACTGTGAAGCCGGTGTGCTAACTAACCACTTGACTACCGGGCCGCCTGTAATGTCATACATGGTTTAAAATTTGTCGTTACCTTTACCTCGATGGCTTCAAATAAATATGAGGGCAAAAATGATGCATGGACACCAACGTAAAAAAATGTGGGGAAAATATGCTATTATTTTGAAGGAGGAGCTTTTGCGACTGGGCATTGACTTCCACGGTGTCGTAGCATTTCCTGCGACATGGAATGCAAAGTTGTGCTACATTCTAAAATAGTCGTAAATCCGAATAGCCGAACACAACCCGAAAATGGCATGTGAACGCCCTAATAAACAGCCAAATAACCTAACGTAACAGAACATGATCAGTACTGACTGCGTGACGAGGTGCTGTTGTCTCCATGCCAGTAGTTATTCGACGTATTCAAATGAAGGAAATGTTTACTGAAAGTCACAATGTCATCGAAATCAGCCATATTTGTTGTTTACATTCTTCTCGAACGGTTTGAGGTTGGGACTGAGACAATACGATTGGGAGGAAATGTAACTTCCCAGCTTCGTCGAATGCAGCATTAACCGTGTAGTGCACAACGTTAGCATACATTAGCCACCCGGGAATAAAAATTAGGCGAATGATAGGCATAAAAGTAACTGCTTGGAAAAAAATGACATGTCGCATTTACTGACGTTAATGGTTATCTGTTTTTTTCCTCGCAGAAGTGTCTTTTTAGCTATATATATCTATCTATCTATCTATATATATATCGTAGAACGAAATCGTTATAGTAATATAAAGCCTATCGGGTAGAGCGAGCATTTTAATGAAATCGAAAATACGTAATATGTTTATTGGAGATTTGGTAAATGTTTTGCCCTTAATTCGATCCGGCAAGTTAGTGGGCTAAGGCGCCATTAGCTTTAGCAAAACCCGCAGTACCGAGGCCAGATCGAGTCAGCTGACGTTCAGTCTGGTGCCGCTGCCGTTGTAAACAAGAGAACCGCGCATGATGGATAACCTCAATGTTAAGGACCGTATTCTGGAAAACATGTCCTTGTCGGTCAAGAAGGTGAGACGCCAGTACGCACACATTGGCCCTTTTTTTAATAACGCGCCAATGTTTGGTCAGGTTGGATGCAACATGGGAAACAGCCTTGCGCCCACCCGGAATCACATGGCTAATTTTCACACTCGAGTATTTACTGTCAAGTCAAAAATTACCAATACGTAGACATTCTGTTCCAGTAAGTTAAGATGACCGCATCGAGCCACTGCGGCACACATCCAACGTTTCTCTGGTTGGCAACCTGAGCATACAAAGATGATGTTGAAATCTGTAAAAATGAATACTTTATAAGATCAAATAATTGTGGCAGCCGCTCCAAAATCTCTACGGGGTCGTTTCTCCGTTATGTCTCTCATTAAAGCCCCGATGACTGATGGAAGAAAGTAAAACGTACCACAACTGGTCTGTATTTCCCCTTGTTGAATTTGATATTGGACGTTTAAAAACGTTAGTATTAAAACGGATTTATTCAAAGTAGAAGTTGGTGATGGTGCAGTGGGAGACTAGCACGACTTTTGTGCGGATCGTGTGGGGTTTGTTCCCACTCAATGACGATGTGGATGTGGCTGTGGTCATTTGTGTATGTGCCCGGTGACTGAAGTCTACTGCCTTCTGGCTGAAGTCAACTTTTTCTTCATTTTGATTCATTTTAATCTCTATTTATTTCCAAAGCAACATACTATTAAGGTTTGCTTTATTTTATTGTATTTTTCAATGAAACAAAATGATTTTCATTTTCATAACCAGTTATACCGCGTTCTACTTTTGGAAAATCTTAGTAGGTGTGAATAGGTACTCATGGTCTGAAAAAAGGTACATCGGTACACAAGCTAAGAAATTTTAGTAACCCTTCTAATGCGGCTAAGCATGATCCTGCCACATTTTTATATGGTCATCGAGTCATGGATATTTATAATCTCCATTCCCTCCTTTGGAACCAATGTGTGTCTATGGTTACAGGTATGCCGTTAGACACGTCTGATTTATGAAGCACACCCCAGTATTCTACATTTATCACAACATCTACAGTAGAAATCATCAATATATGTTCTTTGTTCAGGCACAATTTGTAAAAATAAATAAAATATTGAGGCTAACTGAATATCCAGTTGAGTTTGTGGCATAAACTGAAACAAAATACAGATGCTATAATCTTGAATATGTTGTCAATTTAAGCACCCAATCATCTCACTTGTCACTCTTGTGAAATCCTCATATGTGGCAATCGATCTTTAGTCCCCTATTTAGAATTGCCAACATAATGTAACACATGATGAAAGTGAAGATAATTGCACTGTGTTTAGTTCTTGTTCTCATGACTTGTTTAGAAAGGAGCTGGGTTAAAGAACTTCTTTGTGTTGACGAAATTGGACAGTATATTCTTCGATGTTTTGTACAATCCATTATTCCATCACTTAGCTGGTCTTATATGACTATACTGTACATCTGAGTTCTATTATGTAAGTCTATCTTGTGCATCATGTCAAGTAATAATAATAATAATAATAAATTTCATTTATAAGCGCCTTTCAAAACTCTAAAGGACACTTTACAGTCAGAGGAAATTTGTTTCTGCGGGTGAGCAGCGGCAGCTACACGCGCCAGCGTTCACTCAACCCGGAAGTAACATAAAGTTAAAAAAAAACTAAATAACGAATAAAGTGTCCTCTTAATCTGAGTGTAAAGCTTTTAGTCAGTGTTGGATAAATTCACCACAACTGCATTCAAAGTGCTGCACATAAAGCAACAGTTAGTCCTATAACAACACATGCTGTTAACACAAATCATTGATAACATTGCAAATCGTCAGGCGACCACCACAGTTCATGTTTTTCCAAAGTATGAATGAGTCCACGAACTTTCATTCATTGAACTCGTCCAGGCACGAGATTCCCTCTGATCAATACTGAGTCTGACAGCCTTTCCACTTTATTTTGTTACTTCTGTCAAAGATGTTTTGCCTTCACTTTGGTCTTTCCTAGATTGAGGTTTTTCACATACAAATTAGTTTCATGCTTTGTCCCAATGTTTGTTCCTTCATCCTTGCCAACTGTACATCACTCATTTAAAAAGTTGCATTCAAACCCCAATTTAGACGATCTACACTAAAACATAAAACCGAGACGCCATGTATTATAAGTTATTAAGTTTTAGTTGGATTCAGTTAGCTACATTGCTGCCTAAATATCACAACAAGGAGTTTTGTCTCCCATTTGAGATCAAATTTACTTCCTTTTATGCCCAAGTTTATATTTACTCTCCCGCTGAAAAAAATAACACTTGTGTCACTGTGTTGTGTTTATACAGTTGCAGAGTTACTTTGCAGCATGTGAAGATGAGACTCCAGCCATCAGGAATCACGACCGGGTTCTGCAGCGGCTCTGTGAGCACCTTGACCACGCGCTCCTGTATGGGTAAGAAAGTTGTGAATGATCACCTTCCACCAATGTGTCACCAGGTATTTGAACTTTTTTTCTCCATTGCAGGCTGCAAGATATTTCTTCAGGCTACTGGGTTCTTGTCCTTCATTTCACAAGGAAAGAGGCTGTCCGCCAGATTGACGAGCTTCAGCACATTGCAACTAACCTGGGTCGAAGTGAGTGTGTCTTGCATCCTCACACGCACTCGTGTGTGTGCTCTTCTAGAACCCTGCCTGATGGTAACTGCTACTAGGTCGGGCATGGTTATACTTGGCGTTAAGCGAGAGCTCTTTGGAAAGCTACCTACGCCTCTTCCAAGAGAACCAAGGACTGCTGCAGAAGTACTACTTCAAGTAAGTCATTTAACCCTTTTAGGCATCTATGGGACATTTTGTGCCATACATTTTTTTAATCCAAGCCTTTTTGGCGGTGTTGAAATTGTTGCGTTTGAAAATGCCTTTTTTTTCCGAGTAGCAAATGAAACAGAAGGGAAGTGGAGAATATCATAAACAAAACACACAACAAACTCAATATCCTGAGACCATTTGTCAGATTTTCAAAATTATTGGTTTGATGTACTTCTGTTGAAGTTGCCATTGTAAATAGCCATTCTTTTTGCGAAATGTCATGTTGCTCATAAAACGTATTCGAAATCATTTTATTCTTGCATTGTTTGACGCACAGTTGATATATATGTAAAAAGAGTGTGTGTGTGTGTGTGTGAACGCGCGTGTGTGTGTTTCAACTTCAAATACTGTATCGATGAGAAGGTTTCTTCAGCCGTCATCTGTACAAATTTGAAGGTTTCGGACGTTTCGCCTCCTATCCAAGAGGCTTCGTCAGCGAACTAAAGTCTGTCTGGTCATGTCGGCCCTATTTATATATCCCTTCAAATACTGTATATTCTTCGACTTGTGCATAACTGAAAGACAAGAAAGAAGTTACAGGACGTTCAAATGTGATGGAAGCGTATTTGTTTGCTGTTGCAGGAATGCTCTGGTGTGCAGCCATGACCACCTGACGCTCTTCCTCACACTGGTTGCCGGTTTGGAGTTCATTCGTTTTGATCTGGAATTGGTTCGCATCTCTTTTACGCTTTCCCTCCCAAATGCAACCGTAACGCATCTCTGACTTTCCCGTGTGATGCTCCAGGATGTACCCTATTTGGACGTGGCCGCATATATGCCAGAATACTACAAGCCGCACAACCTGCTGGACTTTGAGGAAAGGCTGCCCAGCTCGGACAGTTTATCCCTGAACTCCTTCACCTCCCTGACCTCCACCAACCTGGAGTGGGATGACAGTGCCATCGCGCCCTCAAGTGAAGGTGAACTGAATATAATCTGCATATTCTTGAAAGTGTAATGCGGATCTTGACTTTCCCTTTTGAGATTGGTCATTAGGACTCGTGAAGAGAAAGTGAAAAACATCATGGATGGACACATCCCTTGTTCACAATGTCGAAGTCTACAGTTAGAGTTCCCACTTTTCTATTTACTCTCCCTCCATTGATTCACGTTTGTTTGCATGCCATAATTCGTATTTTTTTCTATTTGCATAAAGCTCTCCCTAATTTTTCATGTTATCCCTCCTTTTTTAGATTATGATTTTGGTGACATCTTCCCCGTGTTGCCGGCAATGCCAAGTGCAGACCGGGAAGGTGGGACATTGGTTAAACCTTTCCTCCTTGCCAATCCACACCCTACCTTTTCCACTATGTTGCTTGATGTGTGTAGTGTGTGTTGCTTTGCTATTATAACAGGCAAAATGTGTTTTTATTGTGGGGGTCCTCCATTTTACTTTCTGAAGCAGAATTCTTGTGATGGCTCCTTCATTCTCGAGTAGTATGAGTTCATTTGATCACTGGAAATGACTTGCTAATAACGTTTAGCAGAAGTGCAGCAACTCCTTTGATAAACATTGCAGGATAATAGTGTGTACACAGTAATCGTAGCCATGTCAAAACACATCTGTTGTATGGCGCAATATCTTCAGAAATGTAGTCATAAAACAAGGGCTAATCATCAGAGCGAAACAAACGCTACCTTTGATCTTTGCACAATATTTATTTGTGTTTTCATGACTGCGAAGATACAAATGACTCATCCTTTTTCAGATAGAAGCAATTATCGTGTGTGTTTGTGTGAACAAAGTTGAGATCTTAGAACAGCATGGTGCCAGCCTTTGAATAGCAACAAACCGTGAATAATTTACACCAATTTAATAGCACTGAAAATTGTCTACATTTTAAAGCAAGAAAATTCTTGAATTCAGCCAATAATTGTTTTCCATGAAAAACATGCGTGCCTTGATATTTTGAAAAATAAAGGGGTGAACAATAGAAGGTATAAATATGCAGGGGTCCACCGTGCAGAATTATATTCTGTAAGACAAAACTAGTCAACCAATATAATTTCTTTTTACCAATGCTCTGAAAGTACAGTATTGTCGACTCTTCATTGTATCTATAAAACCATCAATATTATATTGCCTCCAGTGGCCAGGAGCAGCCCAATTAATTGACGTGATCCAATAAATCATAATGTAGGTGCTGATTATTTGCATTCAATTACATGTTTTTATAAAGTATATGGTTACATAATGTTTTTTTAAATACCTTTTAAAGCACATAACAAAAATATTTTTGGGGGGTGGAGGAGAGGCCGAAAAAAACATTTTATAGCATGTAATATATCCAAAACATGCAGGCTGATATTTTTAGTCAAATACAAAACACCAATAAAAATGACACAAAGTGTCCCAAAACTGCTTCAAAATGACCTCAGAAATGGCTAGTTTCTGAAGGTCCCGCCTCCTTGTTCGTGATGTCACGCCAGGATACTCCAGACACAAAACAATGGCTTCAGAGAGTTCAGATTCGGGGGAAGATGCTTTCTTGTGACTCATCTAGTTATGAATATGATTCAAATAGTTCTGAAGAGGAAAGCATAAATGTTTGCAATCGATTAAAGAAGTCCTTCCATATCAATTCAAGCCGTCTGGACTCCAATGTAGCTCCCAGAAAATGCACAGTATGGCGCACAAGCTCCGTTGGAAATGGGCTGATTTGTCTGCTGAGAATTTGTGTCCACTTTTATAGTGTTACAGCAATTGGTAGTGTTGGTGCGACACACAACGATACACCATCTCGTTATGTATGTGTTTTTCCTTCTAATTTTGGCATCAACACGGATCAACACGATGTTTTCAGACCAAACAAAGTACCCAAAATGTATTGTGTGTCGCTTTCTCGGTCAGGGTCGTTCCTGACGTGACGTCACGTCTGGCATCGTCATCAACTCAAAAACAAGACTTACTGAATATTCAGCGCGAGTCTTAAAACATAAAATATAGCTATATGCGCTGGAATCTTTGTAAAATGCACTCAGTAGAAGTCATTTGAAGTGATTTTACAAATTATGGACACAACTTGTCCGGAGGTGTCGGTTGTCCTTTAAATGACTTTTTTAAAAAAGCATCCAAGCACCTGAAGTTCATTGCTCTCCTGATACAGTCTGTTATTTTATGCATGAAGGTCATATGGGATGCCATTCTAAACCTCCTTTTTCTTTTGTCAAGTGCAGCTGTTGCCACTGTTTTCATCTTGTTCAATCTGTCTGTCGTACACTTCTTGGTGTGTGTGTGTGTATGTGACGCTGGCCTAGAATCTGATCAGTGGTTTTAGTTAACAAATGTGCACCAATGCATTTTCTATACAGTTTATCCTCCTTACCATCAAGGTAGAGTTTATCTCAGCCTACTTTGGGGGAGAGTTAAGGTAGCCAGCCATTGATAGGGCACACTTTGATAAACAACCAATCCTAATTCTAAATGCGTAGTGGATAATTTAGTTTCTTCAATGCATGCATGTTTTTGGAAAGTGGGAAGAATCCGGGATACACTGACAAAACCCATGCTATCAATGTGAGCAATATACAAACTGAAACACAAATGTGTCAGCCACTCTTTCACCAAGCTGCTGAACTATAATTACAAATATTTTTAGTGCTATATTTTGATATCAGAGAAATGCTTTTAAACTGGTAGGCTAATTTTATTGTTTCAATAACGGCCCAAATTCCGCGAGTAATCGACTCGTACCACCACCCGAAAAGGTCTAAACAGGAGTTTAATTGCTTATAAATGGCACAGGGTATTTATAAAGAAAGAATTTTGACTAATTGAAGCACCTTAACTCAATCCGGCAAATGACGAATATGTGGGTACTCAGTTTAGTCTTTAAGAAATGCTCAGATTGGGCCAGCGACACTTCTTCCTATCTACTACAACTTGATGGCTTTCTATACTGTGTTGTCTTTAATGTTTTGGACACTGCTGATGAACATCAACAATTCCTATCATCGTAACTCATATGTTGTGTGCAGTTTGGATGTGGAAATGTACAATTGTTTCTGTGAAAATGCGTTTATTGATGAACGATGATAATACCGGTCAACAGGAAATTTGAATCTGAATCAGTACCTGTGTCCATTTTCTACACTGGTTTAAAAATATCTACTTTTTTGTAGCACATGAAATGTTTCTTTTTTTTGTAATTATTATTTTTTGGTTGAAACTTTAAAGTCTTGTGCAATGTGGAATTTGCAGTGTCTACCACAAAATCATATAGAAAAGTTTGCAAGCAATTCCCCCCCCCCCCCAAAAAAAAAAGTAAAAATATGTTTATTTTGTGTCATTGGTAGTTCAAAGAGGGGTACAATATTGATGTAATATAATGACTCCATTTATGATAAAACACTAAGCATTTTCAAAATGTTGTGTATTTCTACAACTCCAAAAGCAAACATGCAGTACGCTTCTTACACTAATTCAGTTATCTTGGTGTCACTTTCCACGAAAGAAGGTGACCTGACCGACCAGGCCAGCTGTCCGAGGTCCAGTGGTTCTGATCCTCTGACCGTCATCAGTGACTTGGTGGTCTCACCTGCCACCAATGGCAAGACAAAGGTGGGCGCTCAGCTATCGCTACCTAGTCCAACTTCCAGACACAACCCTTTCAATCATGACTTGGACATCAACACCTCAGCTGACGTCACACCGGTTCATGTGGCCGGCAGTCACATCGCCTGCGCGACAGACAACACAGAAGGCACCAACAACGAGCTGGAAGTCATTCGGTAAAGTAGATTGCTGAATTTCTTACTTTTGTCTACATTAGCAACTCTCAAAACCTTTATAGCAAGTCCCACCTCAAAAAAAATGTTGGCCTCATTAAGTGCCAACATTCAAATATTCCAACGTCATAGGCCCAAGTGTTTACCTGTACATGGTAGAGGTTTCATTTTTAAAAATTATATTTCATACAGTATGTTTTAATCTTAACTCATTCACTGCCAGACGTGCAAAAATGTGTCCACTCCAGTGCCACGGTTTTTGTCATTTTCACTCAAAATCTCACAGAATATTGAGTTTTAGGACTACATAAACATTCCACGCAAGTTGAGAATCCTTAGAATCTTCTTTCATCAGAAAAAATAGTTAATTCCTAAGTTATATGGGTCTGGAGTAATATGAGGTGCAAGTGGAGGCGGCTATACAGAAGCCCCCCCCCCCCCCCCCCCCCAAAAAAAGGGAAAAACCAGAACAAATTCGGAAATGGTGCTCCACGTCATATCAGTGAATGAGTTAACAGTGTTTTAAATGCAGGAAAATGAAACCTAGTTATTTACTGTCATGGACATGACTATAACTCAGCTGCAATCCAATGATTAATGTTGCTCACATGTGCATTTTTAGAGATTCTTGAAATTCTAGGTTATATGTAACTGTAATGACAAAAACGTGACAGTAGATGGTAGTTTTTTTGCTATGCTTTGGATTTGAGGTCAGAAAAGCATATCTGTCTAAAATCTTAATCTCAGTCACAGTTCTGCTTCACATTTCTTTTCACAAAAGGAGGATGTCATCCAATTTTGGGCTAAAAGGTATTTTGGTAAAAGTAAATGTTGTTCTCCTGCAATTTCCTATAGCAGAGGGAAAACAATAGTAAAACGTGATATGAAGAGTTTATTCCTTTTCACATTCAGGATGGCAAGACGAAGGAAATCAAGCAAAAAACGGCGCGGGAAGAGCTCCACGGATTCCATCAGCAGCGTCCAGAACTCCTTATCATCTGAGCACATCGAAATCGACAGCGCCTTTCCAAACCCAGAGGATTCTGATTCTTTGCACTGCACCGTAATTCACCTTGACAGGGCGGTAACACCGGTGGCAGAGAAAAACAATGAGGATGGCGAGGAGGTCCTCCTAAGGCTTCCTAAAATGACCGACACCTCCATGGATAGTGTTGGCGAACCCCTCCGGGATGTCATAGAAAGACTTAACGAGGATGTCCAAGACCCACCCAAGTACGAGGGGGTTACCGAGCCTCCTGTGCAGCAGCCCTTTCGTGAGGACTGTGGGGGTGAGCCTCCTGACTCTGACTCGTGTCCAGACCACCTGCAAACCGCCCAAAACATATTCTGCCTTACCCCCAACGATCCAGACTCTGCTTCCCCAGGTGGTCGGGGCCATGACCCTCCAGAGCCTTGCCAGTCAAAGATATTTTCAGGTGGCCATGAAGATCAAAGAGAGGCAGAAGTGCCAGCAGGAAGGGAGCCTAACATGACAAACGAGGAATTTGAGGCAGACAGGTGTAAAATGACTCCTGTGCAAGAGGAGAAGCTTAGTTCCTCTGAAAGTTCTCACCCTGCTGAATTTAAGTAAGACCACAATCTGTTTTTGGTGCTTCTGACAACATGCGTTTCATACCTTTTTGTCTTTCAGGGTCGACAACAACCACTTACTACTCCTCATGATCCATGTATTCAGAGAGAATGAGGAGCAACTCTTCAGGGTGATGACTATATTATATTTTATACAGCCTTGAGCTCCAAATTTTCCTTCTGGAAAACACTCATATCTTAAATCATCTTTACCCACTGAAATAAATGCCAGAATGGCTATACTAGCTTGATAGCTCATGGCTGCCACCAACCGATACTGTCTTTCCACTGCAAGGAAACCAAAATATAATACTGTTATTTGATGTTGGATGAATGTTGCGAAGTGTGCTGCCACCATCTAGCGCTGCGAGTCAGATGTGCGACTGATTCTCTCAATTTCATTTTATCTCAAGACAAAAAAAATAAATAGCTCTTGTGACACCTTGTATCTTGAAAATTTTTGAGTTAAAGGCACCTAAAGGCAACAGCATGTACTGATAGTACCTCTATATTGGCATAGTAATGTATAGTAATGTATTTAAATAATTTTCTCTTGAAATGTTTTTTGAGCTATACGTTCATATGCAGCTGTTGATGTTTACAAAACTGCAATATGTGAATGATGCAGTCCAGTGTAACATTATTCCATTCATCTCACTTGTTAGATGGTGAGAATGAGTACTGGCCATATGGAGGGGGACCTGCAGCCTCTTTTCCTGCTGCTAACTGACTGTTATATCTACTTGTTGAGAAAAGGTCAGTGAGTCGATAAGAATGTGCTGCAAGAATAATACCCACATTTTGTGTGGAAAAAAAAGTATGTATGACCCTTGAGGTGTTGTGCGTACTACCTTTTTCTGCTCCACCTTTAAAGGACGGTACACCATTTCATGATTCTGCGCAGGTGCAGCAGAGAAGCCTTACACGGTGGAAGATGCTGTTTCTTATAATGAGCTGGACTATCTTTCAGTAAGATCTTTTCCTTGCCTGATCTTTCTGTCTAGCGGTCCAGGTTTATCTTTTCCTTTGTTTATAGTGCAGAGAAGAGATAAATAAATTCAAAACCCCTTTTCTGCCTTTCGTGGGAACTATATAACCTACATAACTCAACCGAAATATAAACTACTGTCTACTGCAGCTATTTATCTGCATTGCTATATCTACCAATCGAGAAATCTGTCTGTCTTCATAACATCTCTTTTGTAGTGTTCTGTCTGTGTTTACCAGCTGCCATATTTTTAGGTGGGCCTTGATCAACAGACAGTGAGCATAGTTTGCACTAATAGAAGAAGGAAGTTTCTGTTGGACACAGCTGATGCTTCCTTGACCACGTGAGTGTGTGTCGATCTGTCTGTGTCTCTTAACGATGCCAACTGCCTGCAGTAATCTCAACACCTTTTGCCCCCAGATGGTTCTTGTCCGTTCTTAAGACAGCCATGGTGAATGGTTGCCGTGAGTCCCCATATCCTTCCATCCTTACTGATGCCACAATGGAAAAACTCGCTCTCACCAAATTTATCTCCCAGGAATCTCACTGTGAGGTAAAGATGTGCTAAAATGGCTGCTTGTTGTTTCCCATACTTGGAGTTTCACAGCACACCACCAAAGAAAGGTGTTCACGAAAGTGCAGCATATGCTCAAAAATTTATCAGATTTCAAAGGAACTACTGGGCCAGCAATTATTGTAAAGGAAATTCACAAAGAAATCCAAATATGCACCTATTTGGAAGATTATTTCACAATTTTACAATCAAAATTGTTCCATCCATCCATTTTCCGTACCGCTTATTCCTCATTGGGGTCGCTGGAGCCTATCTCAGCTGTCTTCGGTCGGGCACAAGGCGGGCGACAACCTGAATTGGTTGCCAGCCAATCGCAGGGCACACAAAGACGTACAACAGTCACTCTCACACTCACATCTAGTGATTTGGAATGGTCAATCTGCCTGCCATGCATGTTTTTGGAGTGTGGGAGGAAACCGGAGGACCCGGAGAAAACCCACGCGGGTCCGGGGAGAACATGCAAACTCCACACAGGGAGGTCGGACCGGGACGCGAACCGGTGACCTCTGCACTGTGCTAACCACTCGACTACCGGGCCGCCCCTATCATCAATCAATTAAAATTGTTCATTGAATGTAATCAGAATCAGAAATCAGAATCAGAAAACCTTTATTTGTCCCACAATGGGGAAATTTGCAGTCCACAGCAGCAATTTGAAAGGGGATGGGGTGGGGGGTAAAAGGATAGAAAACAAGATATTCTAAGCATAACAAAATAAAAATGTCAACTGTATACTGTGCAAATGTAAATGTGCAAAACCGTTTCATAAAAAAACTGTACATAGTGCAAGTATCAAGAAAGGCATATTGATATATTGCATCAACCCATATTTAGAATTACAATTGTACAATTTTCAATTACAATTTATGTCCAGTTTTTGTTTGTTTTTTTTTTTTCACATGTGATCATTGAGAATTGCAAAGCCTGACAGCAGTCGGTAGGAACGAGCGGCGGTACCTCTCATGTTATCTAAGATATACCAACGTTTCAGTGATGTAAATTTTTTGTTTCGCAGAAATAGAAATAATTTGTCTGCAGTATTCAGTGAATACTCAATAAATATTCAACTTTCATATATATCTGTATATCTGAGGAAGTGCTTCTGCGTATCTCCAGGTTTCTGAAGTGTCAATACATTTGTATTCACTGGTCCACTGGGAGGATCCTATGGATGCGACCTTGCCCAACTTGAAATTACCTTCCAGCGTTAAGGAAGGGATGATGCAGTACCGGGCTGGCTCCACATACCTGGGGAAAGAACTGTGGAAAAGCTGCTACCTCGTCCTCAGGTTCATATCGAAATCTTGCGTATTCCCCTAGCGTTATGTTGGTTAATACAAGTGTACGCACAATATGCGCACAGCCCGCACAGTCTGCCGAGCAGTTAATGGTAGATCAAAACTACTGACTTCTTTTTGAACAAATATATGTGGCATTGTCAATAGTCTAATTACTTTGTTTTCTTCTAGTAATGGAATTCTGTACCTCTATGCAGAAAGGACTGATGTGACACCTGTGCTCTCTGTCACTATGGGGTAACATTAACGTTTTTTTAATCCATGGCAAAGGTGAAAAGATGGATTGATGCTCACTATCTCCTTGTTATGTCAGGGGGGAGTGCTGCGGAGGGTGTCGTCGGTCAAACAGCACGGAGCGTCCCCATGCCTTTCAAGTCATCCTGACAGAGCGCCCCGCACTGGAGCTCAGTGCCAACAATGAACAGGACATGGCTGACTGGATGCAGCTTCTCTGCCAGTCTGTCTCCAAAGGAGTAAGGACAAACATTTTTTGACTCAATAAAATGTTTTGTATCTACGCATGATCACTTACCATTATTTATTACTATCGTGGCTTGGAATTGAAGCAGATTTATGTGGGACAGAAGATGTGAGACGATCTCTTTTTTGTCAATGGATGCTACAGCTTCGTATTTGCTTTCAAAACTTAGCTTGTAGCAGACGTGCACATTCCACCATGACGTCTCTGATCCACTGGTGAAAAGGAGGCTTTCATCCTCTTCTCTTTCATCTAGAACTGCTTCATGTAATAAAGTGTTTATCTTGTACTCAAACATCACAGCGTACAGATAGAGTACGATTGCACAACTGTCCATGTTTTGATGTTCCTGTTTTGTTTATAATTTTGCTTTGTGTTGACTATTAAGTGAAGCGCTTTGTTACAGCTGCAGCTCTTGTGAAAGCACTATATAAATTAGGATGTATTGTATTGTTTGCCACTCATGACCACCATTGTCACTCCCCCAGAAATTGTTGTAAAAATGGACAGGGAATAGAATTACTGTGTTCCTGTCCAGTGTAGCCACAGCTTTGGGAGTATCTTAAAACTGTTTCACAGAACCGACACAAAAAACACAAATAGGTGTTTTTGTAAATAGACAATCACAACTAGGTGGGGTTCGCCAATATTGAGTACCAGCATGATTTATCTACTAGTTGTTCTCCTCCAGGTTATCCCCCAAGGTGCAGCCCCCACCCCGTGTATCCCGTGTTGTCTGGTTGTGACGAACAGCAAGATGCTGACTTGTCATCAGGACTGCCAAACAAGCTTCTTCCGCTTGCTGGGGAGCGCCAACATCTGTGATGTCGAGGCCGTCCGCCTGGAGGCCAACGTGGAATATTGTGTCATTGTGAGTGAAATTGAACGTGACTGACTATGAGTAAATCAAATGCCTTAAATATGTCCTCCCGCAGGTGTTTTCATCACCACTTTTTTCTGCTTTTTTTACGAACAGGAATTTGCTACAGATCGAGACAGCTTCCTACCGCCGTGGGTCTTGTATTTCAGCGGGTGTGAGGAGAGAGACAGACTGCTGAAGGTTTTGGACAGCACGTGGAGAAGCATCTTCCAGGTAAGTTTGGGGCAGCTGTTATCTGTCTTTGATATTTTTTATACATGCATGGTTAGTATGTCTGCTTCACATTTCTGAGGCATGCAGTTCAAGGATTGAACCCTAATTGCTGATAGGGATTCTTCATGTTTTTCGTTGTGCTTGGCAATTCATCTAAAAAGAGGTTTCAAGCTGTTGAATGTCTTTAACGGTCGAGGTTTACTGTAAAAAAAACACAGTTTGTATTAAAAACCACATAGCTTCGGAAAGGTCATGCAAAAAAAATGTAAACCGCGAACATGTTAACATTCGCATTGGTAGTTTTTGAAGCAGTGGATGTTTGAACAGAATGGTGGCTCAACACACATAGATGCACAAGTACAGAGCTACAAAAAAATCACTTCACACTTATAATGGCGCCGTGAAAGTGGCTGCCTTTACAGTAGCTCTGTATTTTGTTTTTCTACTTCTTCCTTTACTTTCCTCTTCCTATCATAACTGCTGCTGTGAAGACTAATAAAGGCTAATCCAATCCAAATCTGTCCAAGAGATATACAGTGATACCTCGGTTTACGAACGCCTTGGCTAACAAACTTTTCGGCTTACGAACGTTAAATTCACGAGAATTTAATCTTGGCATACGAACTATTTTTCGGGATACACACAGAGCGCCATAATGAGTTATGTGTCGTTCGCGCACAAGCCCGTTCTCCTAACACGGAAATGGCAGCCGACTTGTTTTGTCCTCTATTCCCCACGCCCAGTCTTCGGTTAAAGCCACACGTGATTGGTCAAGAACGCAGCAGTGAGGGCGGGGGGGTTACAGAAACACAAAGCTGCAAATAATAAATAGATAGGCAGACGACAGAGAGAGAGTGAGAAAATGGATAGAAAACACAGTGAAATTTGGACTCGTTTCAACTTTATTGATAGTTCAAAGGCAGAGTGTAGACTGCAGTTAAAATATCCCATCAATCATGCTCCACAAATAACCCGCACAAGCCATCTGTACACTTGATGCAAAAAGCTATCAAACAGAACACAATTCATGAGGAACTAGGTAAAATTATCGCAGAGAAAGCACGGCAACTTCACTCGGATATCATCAAGAGGCAACCTGGAAGTGCGTCATCCATTGATGATTTCAAGGCTAGCCACGGACGGTTCGAGAACTTTAAGCGTCGTATAGGGATTCATAGTGTCAATCGTCATGGTGAGGCAGCCAGTTCTGTCGATAAAGCTGCCAAAGCTTACAAGGAATCATTCCTCAAGATGGTGGAAGAAGGCTACGTTCCTCATCCAGTGTTTAATGCTAATGAAACCGGCGACTCCATTCCATCAAGCCATCAATGACCATCACAAAGGTAAATAAAACAACTTTATTATACAGTGCAGTTTCTTTTTTTAATTACAATACCATATCACATTTATTATAGATAAAATAAGGTATATTTTGTGTAGTTTTAAGGCTTAGAAAATTAGAAAGTAGAAAATTATGTTTTATGGGGACCTGGGAACGGATTATTCTCATTTTAATAGTTTCCTATGGGAAATTAATGTTTCGGATACACACTTTTCGCCTTGCACACTGGGAACCAATTAAGTTCGTAAGCGAAGGTATCACCGTAATGTAAAAAAACAAAACAATGGCCAACGGAGAGAGACAGAAAAGAGAAGGTTGTCAGGTCACCAAAGATGGCCCCGGATTTTCTATTTGGTGAGAAATACAAAATGCGGATTGCACCTTCCTATAAGGGAGGACTACGTTACGGGATTGAAAAAAACCCTCTTTAACAGACAAATGAATAGCAGACATAAACAATCGTGACTCAAATAACTGCGCATATGAGAGGTGCAGATTACACAATACTTGACGGGATATCCTCCAAAAAATGACTCCTTGTTTGCTCTTTTGTTTCTACAGGTACATGACTGTATTATGACTTGTTAGGATGTCCAGTCTGAGATTCTCTGGTGCACTTTTGTCCTTTTACTAGCGTGTCTTGATTGTCCACAGGTGGCACTCCCTCACCTTGAGGTTTGCGAACCGTCAGTGCAGAAGCACTGCGGTGAAGGCCTGGCCTTAATGAAGAGCGCCTGGCAGCGGGCAGACAGTTTGGCACGGGGCCGAGCACATCGCGAGCCTTGGTGCTGACACACACAGACAGACACACGCACACCTGAATGCACACTACTGGCAGTGATAGGTCAGTATACTCATACGGACAATGGTCTGTTACCGGTTCATCCTGCACAGGTAGATAGAATCATTCTCCATGACCTACAGTCACTGATTTACTGTTACATGATTCCTTGCTGGTACATCAATTCTGATGTCAGCCCTAAAAAAAAGTGAAATTTCACATTTCTCCTGAAATGTACGCATAACCTTTCCTAATGAGCTTAAATGACCTTCTCTCAGCTTTCCAATTTAAAGGTGCATGTCTTTAGTATTTTCCTACATTTTGCGTGCTATTCTCTAACAAGGAGCGTCTTCTTTTTCTTTTGGCTTTTCCCTTCAAGGGGTCGCCACAGCAAATCAGTGTCCTCCATCTTTAGAGGTTTGATCCGCATGTTTGTTTTGGCCAAGCTTTACGTCGGATGCCCTTCCTGACACAACTCTGTATTTATCCGGGCTTGGGACCGGCACAAGAAGACTTATGTCCCTTTGTGGCTTCAGAACAAGCACCTCATTCAGTAAAAGGCTCCCAAACACAAAATGGTCATCGGCACAGCAAAGTTCAAAAAAGCAAAAACTATACTCACTATACTACGATACTATACTATATATTCTCTAACAAGGAGCTGAACAGGACAAATTCAAAAATGCCGTTTGATCCATGATTCATTCAGAAATGATATCAGTTCTGCAGCTAATCATTGTTTTATTTATCGATTAATCTGTCAATTATTTGATCCACAGATTGGATTTAAAAAGCGCTTCTTTCCACAGATCAAATCCAGACTCTGCCTTCGTGTGTGGAGTTTCATTATTCTAGTATGTTTTCTGTGGGTACTCCGGTTTTCTCTCACCTTTTCAAAACATGCATGACAGGTTGATCAAAATTATCCAGTTTTGATTGTTGATGCAAATGATTATTTGTAATTGTGCCCCACGATTGGCTGGCAACCCGTTCAGCGTATCCCTGGCCTACTGCCTCAAGACAGTTGGGTCAGGCTGCAGCACACCCGCAACACTTATGAGGTTAAGAGTCTTATAAAATGGATGGATGGATGATTTCTGAAGTAAAAGTCAGTGTTTGAAAATGTATTATTTAGAAAAAAAACTAAAAAGATAATCAGTCTAATATTTACTGTTGAGATGCTGATATTTCGTTTGAGGAAAAATAGCACTCAACCATTGAATTGGATGTGAATATTCAAAGGTTAATAAAAGGTCAAACTCAGTTCATCTGTTAAGGTTATAGGTCATTTTAGATTAATCCAGACGGCTCACTGATAGCTAACTTTTGGTGTGTAGTGAGTGTATGTATTGGCTTATCTCATTACTTGTCTGTAATACCACGCTTCTATCCAAAACGTTAGAGATTAACTACAAGCACACTCACACACACACACACACACTCACCATAACAATGATTGTTGCTCACACCTTTTGGAAATTCCCTCAACTCAAGAAATGAAGATGACAGGAGTTGGCCTTTTGAAATGTGTTTCCCATTTTTAATGACTCCATACATCACCATTTCACTTTTTGAAGTCAACTTCTGATATGAATTTTTCGACGATATTCGGATTTATCTGAGTTGAGGTGAGGGATGACATAGAAATGATGACATAGCCTGATAGTGCACTTGACATGAACAGATGGCTTCCATGCAAACTTGCACATTGTTTTGGTCAGTGTTGGTATGCTGATTTTGTGATTATGAGGCAGACCTTGGTGCAATAGCACAAATCAATCATGGTATGATTCACTTTTTTGTTGTTTTTTAAACCACAAACAAAAAAACAAATGTGCTTTCATCTTGTAACTTTTCTGCAAATATAAACCAAATGCCTGGTTACTGTGATATAAAAAAAAACAAGACCAAGGTAAAACTTGGTCTTAGAATGAATGTGACCTACAACCTTCACAACTCACATTTAAAAAGTATTGAATCTTTCAAGAAAGGAAATAAAAACACACCCTCTTTGAACAACCTTGGTTTAGTATGAACCCATCAAATCCAAACTCATGCGATGTCTAAATTCAGCACACACGTGCCAACCTAACCAGTGCCGTCAATCAACCTCGGATATACTTCAAATGTTCGACTCGACTTTTTTCCCCCTTCCAAGCAAAACCATGATGGTTTCGTGCCACCACATTATCTCAGTTATTTGTTTTTAGTGCACGTCTTAAAAGATTTGATTTAGTTGTACAATCTATGTCACATTATTTGTGGAAAATGTTTGTCGACTTTTCATATCTACTGTAAATATTTCACTTCCATGTGCCATTGTGTTGAGTGCTTTAATATTTTCCAAGTGCCACTTGATTGCCTCTGCTGCCCTTTTACAAACAAATCTAAACTCAGGTGAAAAAGGTACTGTGCATTCAAAATTCACCGCTTTCCTCACTTTTTTTCTGCATTTTATGGCAATTGTTTTACTTCCCATGTTTTTCATTGGAGTTCAGAACAGTTCTTCTGTGTCTGCAAAAGGAGCAAATATTTGTAACCAAATTTGACCTTGCATGTCATTTTAGGCAGTGTATTGCATTCGGGTACCCAAGCGCACTTTACTTTCCATCATATACACACCAAGAGGCTACAGCATTATGAACGATGTTACTCTGCAGTGGTGTGCAAATACTGAGAGCTGTTGCTTGTTTTGATAACACTGCAGAGCCAAAGGTATGGCTAAGCTAAGCTTTGGTATAACGTGTCACAATAATGAGCATATTGTTACAATCATACTTCTAACAATGTTAATCAAACTTAAACGTTAACTGTTGGAAAGTTTTGGCTGGTCAGTGTTTAAAGAAATCTTATATGCGGGATTTCCCTTTTTTTAGAAGGGGGGAGAAAAAAGTAGCAGACAGTAAAGTTCATATGTGGCAAGTGTGAAGAATGTATGTCAACATTAAGTGAAACATTGCTGGCCAATGATGGATGACATCATCTTTTTTGTTTTCATAAAACTGTCATGCAAGTAAAATATGTAAGTTACACCATTTTATTGGGATGTATATGTAGCACAAATTACAAAGAACATGCACGCGCCAGTGTTTTTTTTTTTTAATACTGCCAACTGTGCTTATGATTGGAAAATAATAACCTGGTGGCAGAACAGAATAAAGTCAAAACTGAACACTGTGTATATTATTTGCCTTACGAATGTCATTTTCCGTAAATATGACTGTTTTACTGTTTTTTTTTTCATGACAATGTTGCATTACGGAGCAGTGCCTGTGGAATGGAACCACATCAGAATAGAAACAAATGATGAGAGTGTTGTGTGAAGAAGTGCCATTACTTTCCAGTTTAAGGGTATACATGGCCTCTTGCCCCTTGTGAGCAAAACTTTGACCCATGTGAGGAAAAACAATACGGAGAAATCCTACTTTGCGGGTTTATGTTTGGCGGGTGATATTGGACCCCGTTGATCGCGAAAAACGAAGGATTACTGGACATAGTTTAACACTAAACTTCAATTTGAATTCTGAGACGACTGTTCTCTATTGTGGACGTACTTTTTGTGACATTTGTTTTCATTTTTTATGTTATCTTAATTTTGACCACCAGAGGGAGGTGTCATCTACGTTTACCATTGCTGCGAAGGGGTTCAACGACGCTACTGTTGCATCATATCACAAGTATCAACAGTCACAGCCAAGTTGGGGGGATTGAAATAATGTCACTCAACTATGCATTTTACCATGTTTTCTGCTATGTTTTAACATGCTTATGATTTCATGATAATTTAGAAGAGTACATAGAATTTTTGAATCAGTTCATACAGGCAATGAAAAAAATGCTTGTTAGAAAAAAATGTGTGATACGTGCTCACACTACTGGAAATAAAGACGAAGGGGCCATATAATATCCTTCAAACCGACAGAAGATGATTACAGTAATTGCAAGGTGTGTTTCAAATTAAGGGAGCATATTTCAATCAGAAAAGCTGTGAATGTACACCGCTGTATATCATCTTGTTGGCTGAGGATGCTCCAAGACATTTAATGAGTGTTCCTGATGTTACACAGAAATACATTTTCTTAGGATTTGAAACACCAAGCATTTGCACCTGTTTAAACTTGCTTTCATGGTCTAGTTTAATCTGCTATTTTATTATTTATTGTTTTTGTCATGATGCCAAAAGAAATGTTAAATAATTTTGTGTTTTCTGGATTTTGGATGGGAGAAAGGTGCACATTTCTCCCCATCCAAAACAGTGGAGCTGGGCGACCACTAATTGACTCTGAGAAGGTGATTGCAACCACCTGGGAATGGCCAATTGCCGCTGGGACCACCTGAGCGTCTGGCCAATCAGGTCCTTGGGTGTTCAGAAGGGTGCTTGTAAATTAAATTTATTATTATATTATTATTTGAATTAACATGATGTTGCGTTAATTCATTAAGCCATCAGTGCATAAGTACAGTTGCAAGGAAATAGGAACTGAGCCAAAATATGGATAGTACAAGTGTAGTTATCATTACACTTCTTAAAAATGAATGACAAACAACGTATTTTACGCTGAAGTTTCTTGGAAAATAAAAGATAGTTTTGATGATTTGAATGGTGATTGGCTTTCTTTAAGTATACCTCAGCTCACAAACTTAACTGGTTCCCAGAAAATGTGTAAGGCGAAAAATTCATCTGCCGAACATTTATTTCCCATAAGAAACCATTAAAAATGAGAATAATCCCTTGCCAGGTCCCCATAAAACATAATTTTCTACTAAATAAGCCTTAAAGCTCCACAAAATATAACTTATTTTATGTATAATAAATGTGCTATTGTATTGTATTTAAAGAAATAAACTATATAATAAAGTTGTTTTATTTACCTTTGTGATGGTCGTTGATGTAGTTGCCTCTTGATGATATCCAAGTGAAGTTGCCGTGCTTTCTCGGCGATAATACCCTCACTCACACTGTCCCCTGCTAGCTGCTTTTCGTTAATCCAAATCAACAGAAGTTTTTCAACATCTTCTATTGCCCTAGACCGATGCTTAGACAACACAGAAACACCCTTAGCCACACGTAGCAATGGTCGACTTAGCGTACTGGTACTGGGACGCTAAGTCGCACAAACGCACACCTCATTCATGCTCCTTCTTCTGCTCGACCGTAATTTTCTTTTGTGTCCTTTTCGGCTTAACACTAGTCTGTGGTGGGGTCTTTTTCGGTCCCATAATAGCAAAAGTATTCCACTCGATAACAAACCACGTGCCCTGCGATTGGCTGGCAACCAATTCAGGGTGTCCCCCGCCTCGTGCCCGAAGACAGCTGAGATAGGCTCCGGCATCCCCCGCGACCCTAATGAGGAATAAGTGGTACGGAAAATGAGATGAGATGAGAACAAACCACGTCCGCACTCAAAGAAAGGGGGTGACAAAAACTTGTCCGCCATCCACCGTGGCGCTGTTCGACCATGTGGTTTGGTGTTCATCTGCCGAACACTAGTTCACCAGCCACCGTGGCGCTGTGTGCTTTGGTTCGTCCGCCGAAAACTAGTTCGACAGCCAAGACTATATGCTCGCAAATGTAATGTTTGTGAGGCAAAACGTTTGTGAGCTAAAGCGTTCGTAAGCTGAGGTTTCACTGTATATTGTTAAGGTCATTTATTAATGAAGCAGGAATCGAAAGTAAGAACAAAACGTTTCTTTAATCATTGGGACAGCGTGTCATGATGCCAAAATAAATGTTAAATAATTTTGTGTTTTCTGGATTTTGGATGGGAGAAAGGTGCGCATTTCTCCCCATCCAAAACAGTGGAGTTGGGTGACCACTAATTGACTCTGAGAAGGTGATTGCAACCACCTGGGAATGGCCAATTGCCGCTGGGATCTGATTGGCCAGAAGCTCAGGTGAAGCACCTTTAAAACCAAACTGAGCCAGTCACTTCGAGGAGGAAGAAGAGGGACAAATGACAACCTGGAGAGCAGTGTTACCTGTGGTCTGCTGAAAACCGATATCAACCACAACTTCAAATAAAGAGAACTCACAATACACTTCCTGCATCTGGCTGCAACTTTTATGATCTTTCCACCTGCTTGCTGTCTCGCCGCACGACACAGCGCATAATGGAGCTGCCTGGCGCGAGGGGAGAAGAGAAAGATCTAGCTATTTGGGAGAGACCGGCAGGATGTGACGTTATTGACCGGATGTACAGTATAATAAAAACAAATGTTAAAAAAAAAGAATGTTTAAAATGTGTTCGTATAGTGAATTGCCTTAATAGTCAAATGTATGAACTTTGGTCACAAGCACAAGATCATGGATGAAAATGCGTGCAAAGGTCACGAAAGCCTCTTCACCTGATATTTGGTTCTTCACTGCCACTCCCTCGTCAGGCAGGTACTCAGCTGCAAGCGAGACTTTGCAGCTGACTTTAGAGCCAGTTAGAAGCCAACAGTTCTAGAGGGAGAAGGAGAAGGGAGAGGGGGACGGCCAAAGTAGGGGAGGGAAGAAAGGAGTGAAAAGAGAGACGGGACACGGTCAGGAGATCTGCATTATGAGTGGCTAACCTATTTTTTTCTTTTTGGTTCTTCAAGCAAGCAATAGGAGTGGAAGGTTTTGTTTTCCAAAAAGAAGGGAGCAGGCAAAACAGAAGGAAGACAAAGCAGCAATGGACAGAAGCGCTCCTCAGCCTGAGCCTTCGATGATCAGCAGGACCTTCATACTGCTGCCGGCGGCATCCGTCCGTCGGCCCTACTAGGATGCTCACAGGTATTCAATTCCGATACATGCATGTGGGGAGCCTATCACGGCTGACACCTTAGACTGGTCGCTGGTGAATCACAAGTCATATGTAGAGACATTCACTCTCACTCTGTCACTGAGCCAGTGTTGTATGTTGGAATTCAGGAATGAGAATGCCTGATACTTGTGCAGAAGGCTCATCCTGAGTTGTTGTTTTAGCAGTGATTGCAAGCATTTGGACAATTTTAAAATCAATCTTTCTATTGGACTAGGCAGTTATAAGAAATGATGATAACTTTACTTCACAACCACTTAGTTTGGTGATTAATCGATTAACCGTCACAGCTCTAGTGTCAATTACAATTGTCATTCTTTAGCGTTTTTTTTTCGCTTTGGCTTGCAACCAAACCTTCAATGAAGAGCACTGGACGACGGTAGCCTTCCGCTCACTTGACAAAACGCAGAAGAGTGGCAAGTAGCGAAGAGTTCTTGAAAAAAGAGGTGTGTTTAAAATGCCCGGATTTGGTATGATCACTTTGTGCTAACAATTATTTGCTAGCTTCATGCTAGCAAGCAATCAATGTCATTGACACGTGAATAGTTAGCATTGCTGTATCCTCTGAAAACAACAACTAATATTGGAAATGTACAGAGAAGCGGAGACTGTTTCCATGAACAGTACATGCATATGTCTTTTATACTGCCCCCTGGTGGCCAAGATGCACACACTCGGTGGAGTAGCGCAATGCCCGTTGGATTGAAGCAACAATTTTCTGAAAAACTTCTCTGGTATCCTAAAATACAGTAACTCCCCCCCAACTCTGTTTTTTTTCTCAATTGATAACACTACAGTCTATTTTGATGGAACTCATTAGGTGTAATGCCACTGTTGACCCGTCGATGACTGCACACTAATTGTAAATTTCAAAGAATAGCATATAGGAGGACAGTTTTTCTGGAATGTCATCTGCAGTAGTCTTGCCTTTTTACCCCTGTAGAAAACAATGATTGGAGATACATTTTAAGATTTACATCTTTGGGCATTATTATTGATTATGTGATTTTATAAGTCCATTTTGTTTGGGGAAAAAAACAGGCTTTATTCCCCACTGTTATATAATTGTTACCTTTTTTGTCAACCATTGCTCTTGTTCTGCAATGTTTGGATTATTTTCAAAGTGTATTTAAACGATCTTGGCTAACCGTACTTTTACTTGGAGATTGTGCATTGTTTACAGTTGGATAACAATGAAAAGTTGCCGCAGTTCAGGGTAAAATAGTTTTTCTCAAAAATGTTAATATTGCACTCTCCAAATGCCACTATAATGATGAGCGTTGATCTATAGAACAACTACAGAATTGTATTAGTTGACAGGAATGTGATGAAAGTCGATCTCCTATGCCAGGAATGGGCAAGTTAAACGATGGAGGAGGCCACATTTTTTCTTAAGTGTGACCGGCACAAAGGCCTCTGCACTCTTCCAAACCAGACGGATAACCAAATTGTCATTTTACAAAGGAAGAAAATATGTGCCCATGTCTGATTTTATTGTACTACTGTACAGAAGAGTTTCTTAATTCAGCATTGGAATTGGAAAGACAAGAAATACAATATTTATAAATAAAACGGCGATGCAGAGAAAAGTTGCTTTGTCAACTAATCGGTTCAACCTCTGATGAAAAATAGATTTCTTACTGTATGCCACATAATGCTCAATTTAAACATTTTTAAAAATCATATTTGGCCATGCAATGACAACTATACTTTGGTACTAGCATAGCTGTACTTGCACTGTCTAATTTAAAGGACAACCGACGTCTCTGGACAAGTTGTGTCCATAATTTGTAAAATGGCTTCAAATGACTTGTACTGAGTGTATTTTACAAAGATTCCACCGCATATAGCTATATTTTACGTTTTAAGACTCGCGCTGAATATTCAAGGAGTCTTGTTTTTGAGTTGGTGACGAGTCCTCGCGTTACGTCATGAAAGGACCCCCCCCCCCTGACCGACAAAAAGACACATTGTAGCAGTCCTTCATCACATCAATGTATTTTGCTGTACTGTTTGTCTGAAAACCTTGATGTTGCAACCAAAAGCCACCAGAAGAGGGCGTCCAAGCTCCATGGAAGGAATTTATCAGCCTGTGGAAACGGGCTAATTCATTCCTCACGGGAGCTGGTCGCCATTTTTGGGTGCGACATTCCCCCCCGCCCGTTTGCCTCAAAATGACACGGAAAAAATTTTTAATCGATTGCAAACTTGTATGCTTTCCTCTTCAGAACTATTTGAATCATATTCATAACTGGATGTGTAACAAGAAAGCATATTCTCCGAATCTGAAGCCATTGTTTTGATTTTTCAGCAATGCAAGACGTCTTGGCGTGACGTCACGAGCTGGGGGCGGCACTTTCTTGAAATGCCCAATTCGCAGCTCAATTTGTTGCAGATTTTGGACACTTTAAGTCATTTTTATTGTTGTTTTGCATTTGAATAAAAATATCATACTGTGTGTTTTGGGTATTTTAGATACTATAAAACGTTTTTCTGATTTGAGTTAAGAAACAAAGTGACGTCGGTTGTCCTTTAAGTCTGCATTGACTTAACTTGCCCCTGCTCAGTCAAAATGAAACGAATGTGTGTTTTGCTTTGTCAACAGCTCGTAGTTTACTCTTATCAGAGCCCTGTTGCTAAATATCAAGCTTGTGTTTTGGAAGCTTTTGCCTTCCCAAAAACTTGAAAATATTGTGTAAGAAGATAATGTTGCTTGTCATGCACCAAGGAAGTGTTGGACAGCGGGGCAGGTAAGCGCATGTCTGGGGTATGTTAATGCCCCATGAGTACAAACTGTACACGCCTGCGATATCCAATGCACGACTTCCGTGTCTCACCTGCAAGCTTCAGGGAGAGACTCATTGGCTTGTGAAGGCGCATTTGACACGTTAGGGTGCGTAATGAAGAGTTTGGACTCATTGCATGTCTGCCAAGAGAGGCTAAACCAGACATGGGCAAGCTACGGCCCGCGGGCCACATACGGCACGTTAGGCTTTTCAATCCGGCCCGCCGAACTTGCCCAAATTATAGTACAGTGTCTAAAACTCATGACAAAAAGCTAGCGAACAACAGGGCAGATAACTGAAAAGTTGCCTGCCACATTTTTCACAACTTGAAGCAAAATGAAATCAAACCCATTAAAAAAACATTGTCACAAAGTATAAAGTTTTTTTTTTAAATCAAGAATGCACCAACTACAAATGCTACCTTGCTTAATTTACGGCAAATACGCATAGCTGTAAATTTTGCTACAGTAGTCGATTGCCATTGTGGTGCACAATGCAACATTTGCATTGCTTCCTACGAGCCACTAAGCCCCTTTCATAAGTGTCACGTACACTTTACAGTCACGGTTTAATGTAAATTTACGTTTTGTAGCGTCACATATGTTGTTAGCTTCTTTTGAATCTTTCTTCTAGTCTTAAGTTCTGTGCATCTATTTTGGAAAATGACATGCAATTGCACGACTTTGTAACGCTTGCGAAAGTCCGGAAGAAAGAAGCAGGCTTCTGATTGGCTGCCGAGCCGAGTATGCAAATTTCAACTGCAGGTAGTCTATGTTTGTGTGCTCGGCGACGGTACACGTGTATTGTTAGCGCGTGAAGGCGAGAGCGTCAGTGAGGAGTTTGTTGAGCGCGCGGTCAGGACAAACCATCTATGATTTGGCGGAATTTAACACAAGTAGGTATTATTGAGCTTGAATATTTCGTTGTGTAATAATATGTTTTGAATGTTGAAAGTGATTCCATTTTTCAATAAATGTTGATTTCTTTAACTTTGCCCCTTCGATGGAAACTTAAAAACAGACGCAATCTTGATAAATCACAGTGCATATGTTATTTTAATCTATTTCCATTTCCTCCTCCAAGTATCTGCGAAATAGTATGTAAACGCCATATTCCTTGAGACAAATTTACCTGATCAGGGATATCTTTCACATTTGAAAGACAGTTAATAAATTGGGGTCTTACTGTGCTATGAGGTTTGTACACACTACATTTAAAGGACAACCGGCACCATTTTTTTGTGTTTCCCACTGACATCAGAAAAACGTTTTATAGCATCTAAAATACCCAAAACAGGCAGGCTGATATTTTTAGTTAAATGAAAAACACCAATAAAAATGACTTCAAAATGAATCCGGAAATGGCCAGTTTCAGAAGGTCCCACCCCCTTGTTCGTGACGTCACGCCAAGACGTCTTGCCTTGCTCGAGAATCAAAACAATGGCTTCAGATTCGGAGAAGATGTTTTCTTGTTCTTGTTCTTCTGAAGAGGAAAGCATAAATGTTTGCAATTGATTCTAGGAGTCCTCCCATATCAATTAGAGCCGTCAAGGACAGAAATGTAGCACCCAGAAAAAGCAGAAGATTGCGCCCAAGCTCTGTTGGAAATGGGCTGATTTGTCAGCTGGGAATTTGTGTCAGCGAATATCAAATAGTTGTCTTGGTGCAACACACAACGATTCACCATGGCGTTATTTATGTGTTTTCCTTCTAATTTCACCATCAACACGGATCAACACGAAGTTTTCAGACCAAACAAAGTACCCAAAATGCATTGTATGTCGCTTTCTCGGTCAGGGGCGGTCCAAACGTGACGTCACATGGGGATCGTCATCAACTCGAAAACAAGACTTCATGAATATTCAGCGCAAGTCTTAAACCGTAAACTATAGCTTATGCTGTGGAATCTTTGTAAAATACGCTCAGTCGAAGTCATTTGAAGTGATTTTATAAATTATGGACATAACTTGTTCGGAGTATTTCCGGCTCAAACACTCCCTCCAAATGCTCCTGGCCCGGCCTCTCTGTCAAATTTTAGAACCCAATGCGGCCCGCGAGTCAAAAAGTTTGCCCACCCCTGGGCTAAACTGTCTGCCACGCTGATGACTAAATGCTCTGAAATCAGTCAGCCAGCCGTGCGTGCATGCATGCGTGCATGCGTAAATGGGTGTGGCGTCTCTGAAATAAATATTTTTTTTTGGGAGGCAGGTGTATATATAAAAAAAACACATCAATAAATGACCGGATGTTACTGCAGTGCGCATCTTAGCCTTCGAGGAGTCGTTTGGCGCTGTACGTGCAGAAAGTAAACACATTAAATTAAGAGTAGAAGAAGAAAATTGTGATTGAGATCATTATGGTGTATGTGGCTGAAATTGCTGTGCTTCCAGCCATCCATAATAATAGCCTGTCCGCACGTGTGCGGGTTCGTTCATTTGTTTCATTATCTCTGACCGCGGATTAGCAGTCCATTTGAGTGGAATGTGGGTCCAAGTCCTCTGGAGAATGTGGAAAAATGTCTGAGAGAATCCAAGGGTCTTATCTTCTGGGGACGGGGGGGGGTGGTAGGAATAGGCCCTGGAACATGGACATGAACTTGAAAGCTGGACTATTAAAGGGACCACTGAGTGTGCAACACACCAATAATGACTTTGATTGATGGTTCTCATTTCTGAAAAGATAAGACAAATCTTGAAGTGCATCTCTTCTGCTGTTCTTTGAGTTCACTCGACACACTTGAGCCGCATAAAGCAGCAGGCGTGCAAATGCAGAAACCCGAGGCGATGGCTGCACACACCTGTGTGGAAAAAAAAAATGTTTCTTCGTCTTTGCAACAAAATTCAGCCACAATCCAGACGCACGCACACACACACACACACACACACACACACACACACACACACACACACACACACACACACACACACACACACACACACAGAAGTAATCATCTTCGTGTTTTTCAAGACTTTAATCCAGTCATTTTCTTTCAAGGATAATAATTGTTGTACGGTCAATTTGTTAGGTACGCTCCTTATTTGAAAAGGTAGCATGTTCCATCCTGTTCACATAATAAATGGGATGAGTCCAAAGTGCCATGGCTCATGTTAGAAGAAGGAAAAAAACCAACGTACACACTTTCAAACCGAGCCAACACAGTGAGGGCCATTTGCTGTAAAGCTCTCAAGTTAAACTTGGATTATATCTTCTTCCCCCCCCCCATCCAACTGTAAATCTAATGCACATAATAAAAATGATCAAAGTCAAAGTCAGCTTTATTGTCAAATATGCTAATATGCATGACATACAGCACAGATGAAATTAATATCCTCTCAGACCTAGCGTGCAAGGCACTTATAATGCGGCTAAAAAAAGACAGACAATTGACAACAGGCAATACATGAAATTTCTGAATGTAAAATGGAGTAGTGTCGTATGTAAAGTGAGGTAGCGATGTGTGTAAGGTGAGGTAGTGTCGTATGTAAAGTGACGTAGTGTAATCATGCAAAAACAAAACAAAAAAAGGTTGAAGTGAGGTCTTGCAGAAACAAAACAAAAAAAAAATAGAGTTTAGGATCATAGTACAGCGTGTAGCGTGTACTCAACTTTGTACTTAATTTTCTCCTCATTGGTTTATTGCACTAAAATTTCTCGTTTGAATAAGAAATTTTAAATAATCCGAGTGAGTGTGAATATGACATTTATGCTAATAGCCTGTTGACATGAAACACAAATTACAGTGATTCCGTATGAAAAAAGTACTTCAAGTACATTAATAAATGACATCAATTATTTGCATAACACGACTAAGCCACAATTTGTATTTTGTTGCTGGTGCAAATGTATCTTTGGGGTTTGTTGTCATATACGCCGCTTTTAGGGCTAAGTGCTGTTGGACGTAAGGGGGCTGATTCCTCTCACCTTCGGAAGGTAATTGCTCATGCGGGGGTGAGGAGTTGTGTGGGCCTCTGGAGTCTTAAAAAGGAAAAAAAGTGTTAATTATTATTTATCATGAGTTTGAAAGTGATTGATTTATTCCGAACAGAGCCACATTGCAATTGGAAGAAGGTGTGCAAACATGTGCGAGTGCATCATTTCCGTTGTTTGTATTTTTCTACATGTTTCATAGAGAATTAAAAAATAATTAAAATCATTTGCACTGAATATCTGTCACATTATTCAAATCGAAAAAAAAACAATGTTTCTGGCATGATATTTAGATTTTGATGGCAGCTTAACTTTATTCCTGTTATTTGTGTCAGATTGAGGTGTTTATTGAGTGGTTTGTTTTCAAATGTCATTATGGGCACATATTTGATTGGATGCTGAGTTGAGGATTTTATGACACCGTGTGTCATGATTGAAATGGCGTAAGCATGCCAAAAGTTAATTTGTGCGTTTGTCACATGAGCAGCAGGCTTGTTTGGGCAAAACGGGAGTCAGTCTTGAGGAGGTCAAAGGTCCAGATGTTCTCGGCGTTTACTTGCGAGATGGAGGTGGTTGTTTTTTTTCAGGCTGTCGTGAATTTCTGTTGGCTTGTTGCAAGAAAACTCAATGCTGCAATGCCGCCCTAGATCCTCGCTGTACCAAATTGCATCGTCGATCCGTGCGCTTGCACATTCACGTGCCTTGTGTAATTGGCAATGGCCACACTGAATGCTTCTGGTGTCTAGCACATCATGAAACAGTTCCTCAGGCTGCATCCATCCGCATTTGGGGTAAGCCAGCCCCTCTCAACCGTATCCTCAGGGATTCACACCTGTCTTTACAACTGAAGTAGGGGACCAGAGTTCACACCTTATTACCGCATCAAAAACAAAAAGTCTTGTCTGAAACTGCTTCTAATGACACAATGTAATTGGCTATCGATTTAAACAGTGGCCGCCATTCATTTTGTTGTGGGGAATTTTCATGGGGACTTAACCCTCATATTGTGTTGAAAAAAAATCACGTTGATTATGTTGTGGGTCATCTTTACCCATGTGTAACAATCCACACATCTGAGATGTTATAAACATACTTGAAAAGAGAGACAACATATTTTTTATCCCATTGGGATATTTTAGAACTGTTTTGAAGAAAGGAAAAAGAAAGGATATCCAGTGCTTTAGTCAACACAAAAACGGAAACAGGTAAAATTGACGCGTAACATATTATGAGGGTTAACTGATGTCATCTGCCTGTCTCTTGATTTTCTAGGAAGATTTTTTGACTTCCAAGTGTAATACAGTACTTATAATCAAGTGCATTGATGATTGAGTATGGAGTAATGGAGAGTGTGGAAAAGAGGTAAAGAAGCATGTCCAGGCAGGCTGGAGCGGCTGGAGAAAAATGTCAGGTGTGATGTGTGATAGAAGGTTTTCAGCTAGGATGAAAGGAAAAGTGTATAAAACCGTGGTGAGGCCAGCCATGATGTTTGGACTGGAGACAGTGCCATTGAAGAAAAGACAGGAAGCAGAGCTGGAGGTAGCAGAGCTGAAGATGTTGAGGTTTTCTTTGGGCGTGACCAGCTTGGATAGGATCTGGAATGAGTACATTAGAAGGACAACTCATATTAGAGGAAGTCAGAGAGGCCAGACTGAGATGGTTTGGACATGTCCAGAGGAGAGAGAGTGACTATATTGGGAGAAGGATGCTGAGCCTTGAACTGCCAGGCAGGAGACCGAGAGGAAGACCGAAGAGGAGGTTTGTGGATGCGGTCAAAGAGGACATGAAGGTAGCTGGTGTGAGAGAAGATGATGCACAAAACCGGGATAGATGGAGGACATTGATTCGGTGTGGCGACCCCTAAAGGGAAACGCCGAAAAGAAAAGAAGAAGATAACCAAGTGCATTGATGATGCCACTGGACTCGAAACTCTGAAAATATGCAACCAGTTCACAAGTTCTGAACCATTCATCAAAAAAGAGGCTTCCTGCTGTTTTATCATCATTGCAAACATCAGACAATATATTGATGCTTGGAGAGCGGATGAGACATCTCAATGAATAGGATATCAGTATGTTTGTCTTATTCTGAATCCAAGACCCAAGACGAGCACACCAGCTAACATAGTTTAAATTGCATCAACCGGTGGTATGGATTCTCAGCAGAAACGATGATCAATGAGCCTGTGTGTGTCTATACACTGACATTGCAATTAGTGTGCTGTTGTGATCTCACATGCACACACAATGCAAACACGCGAGCAGCTCTCACCCCACTGTAACTGACTCGATCCACTCTGGTATGTCCTGGCTGGTCCGTCAAAATAAAGAACACTGAAGTCATATGTCTGGGGTTACGACAGCAATGAGAACTATGTGCTTCTCCTCACATGCAATTAAATTACTCGCACCGCAAGTTGTAGATATGTCTTTAAATTCGATGCCCCTCAGTTTGTAGCGTTAATTACTGTAATATTACAATGACTCGATTTTGTCACGTCACTTGAGGCTCGAGGGTGGCTTTCAGAATACTCCGACGGCGCCTGAATGGCGCGATCGGTAGATATAGTCAGAAGGCACAATCAAGGGAATGACAAGCAGCTGTGGGAACCCAGGTGCGTGATGATGGGAGGGGCCGTCTCCCGGGAGCAGCGGAGGAGGTGACAGGAGGGGCGGGGCGCACCCAGGACGGCGACGAGATGTGACAGATTTACACTTTACACACTAAGTGTTGACACTCGTTGCCATGCACACCCCGCTTTGCCACATGTAGCAGAACATATGCCTAACTAATTTCACTGTGGCTGCCCTACAGCACCCAAAATAAAATTACTTAGGCATAAGGCCCCAAACAGTAGCCCGTTGGTGCTAGGACAGGGAAAATAACACCCCTTGGGAATTGAATTTCTATTGGCGTAATTAGAAACTTGGAGCACGAGGAATGCGGAGGTGGAATAAGACCATTTGATGCCTTTTGTGACATGTTTATGAAAACTGAATTGTGTCCTGGAATGTGGGATTAAATGACGTTTGCTGGCCTGTAAATCACCTTGAGCCATTAAGCAGCATTAGATCGAAGTTGTGTCGAGGGCTCGGTGGCTGCCACCATATGAATGGGTATCAGCGTAAGCGCTTCCCACAGAATCTCGGGTGTCAGCCAGGCTCAAACATGCATAAAGACACTCTTTGTCTGAGAACACATAGCCACCTGTGCGAAGTACCTATCTGTGGTCAGAGAGAGATAAGGCGCGCACTGTCCTAGTTTTCTTCACGAAAACAGGTGTTGCTTTCCAACAGCTGCACATTGACAACACACACTTCCATAAAGAGGAAGTTGAAATCTAATTTCCTGTCTGTGTCACATTTTTGAATGTTTTACATTAATCATGCAAAATAGAAGGATAAAGAAAAAAATAAATAAAAAGGTAAGTAGAAGCCAATATAAAGTATCTTGGTGGAACAGTAGACAATTCCCCGTGTTACAGCAGGGATGCATCTGTGCCGTGCCCTTGCGCCTTTTATGCATTTTGACAGCCACTGGCGCAACTTTGTAACGCCACTGCGCCAGCACCGGCGCATGTCTATTACGATTGCCGCATATTGCGACATGATCTGCGCCACATATGACATACTTCTGTTAATATAGCTAAAGAAGCAAATTTAGTTAAACAGCAATTGAAAACTGTTCGTTTTTCTTTAGAGGTTTTAACTTTTCGTGATCTGCCGGAAACTGCCAAATGAGATACATGTAATCGAATATTCATTTACCAATAGTGCATTGCAGTATTTACATCAAACTGCAACCTGGAGCGAGAGAACAGGAGTAAAATTCTAAAAGACATTACAAACAAGCAGCAAACAAACATATTTTTGTTAAAGTTGACACTAATAAGAAATATTATGCTAAGTCTGTTCTCTGTCTTTTCTGTAATACCGTAGAATATCAAAATAGCACCGGATTGATTGTGTAGTCAGTAAAGAAAATGGAAAAGGTTTGTTTATCTTATGTTTGAATATATTATTTGATTTGAATTAAAATTGTTTATATATTAGAAAATCGATTTTAGTCAATTGGCCCCCTTTTTAAATTTCCCAGATGCATCCCTGAAGTTACGGTACTTGTGTGATGTTGCATTACAGTCTACTGATCCACCATGTTGGAGTAGCCACACTTCCTGGGCATGGACTCTGTCCATTTCCTGATTTCCAGCCTCACCATAACACTTTGCATTGCAGAGGAGGCGGTCCAAGCATGTGGCTCCCTGTCCCACGCAAGTCGTCGACATTGATCTCTGATGCCCACCACGACGAGTCTCTGCCCCACCCATGTCACCGCCAGCATGTGGCCATATGTCAGCAGGAGACTTTGACCTTCATTGATCATCAGCCACCAGTGAGCACTCCACTAAATGGACACCGTTCTCCCTATGACCAACAATTTGCCACCCACGCTCCAGCCCTCGACTCTTTGAAACACTCGCTCAATGAACTAATTGACTGTGCAAAAAGCTACCAGGAAATGGGCCAGGGGGAAGATCCGCTAAGGTCAAACTCTTGTCGTACCAGTGTGGGTGCCATCAAAAGTCCAAATGGTCATAGGACATATTTACTAGAACCCCCTGATGGGACAGCACAAAGTAATACATCAATATCTCATCCCCACCACATACCTCTTAGTCTCCCCTTGGTGTTCCCACTGCCGTCCCTCTGTACAAACAGAGACTCATGGGACTCCCAGATACCTTGCTCTCCATCCTCGCCCGAGGGTCCAGAGTTTCTCAACATGGACTCCTACCAACCGCAAAGGCGAAAATCCCAAGGTTCGCTTAAAGAGAAGTCCATCCGTGAGTGTGCCCTTTTTTATCGCTTCACAGATGTGATATATCCACTCTATTATATGCTGAGTTATTGTTTGCAGGCCGTAAGATGCAGGTTTATTCTCCAGACATCCTCAGTGACGACTCTCTCAGCAGCCCCGTCCTGGAAGCGGACCTCCTCTTCCCTGGAAACTTTGTGTCTTTCCTGGAGGGAGACCTCTGCATTCAATCCTCACAAGACACCAGCACCAGCCCTTCTACTTCAAATGCCACTACAGACCTGCACAACCTCATTCAGGATGATATTCTCCATCTACCAACAGAAAGGCTGCCAAGGTTGGTGGACTCACATCCGGGTGTGAGAGAAGATAGTCAGTACACGTCAAGGATGACAATGGGGCGCGGCAGCACTCCGCGCAGTCGCCAAGTAGACCCCGAGCGGCGGCGCTTCTCTGCCTCAGAACTGATTTCCAGACTCCAGCTGTCCCAAAGGAAGAATTCCTTCACCTTGAAGTTGGGGAAGTCGCTGTCAGCCAGAGTTGCCTCCAAGGACAGACAGAGTTCTGACGGTTTGAGCCCAGATAGTGAGTAGTGGAAACGATAACAATGTGATTTCAACAAATAAGTGTCATTTCAAATAAGAGGAAAACACGTTAATACACAAGATGAAGAAATTGAACAATTTATTAAATCTAACGATGAGAAGGTTTCTTCAGCCGTCATCTGTACTTTTTTGAAGGTGTCGGACGTTTCGCCTCCTATCCAAGAGGCTTCGTCAGCCTCTTACAAGTCTTACTGGTCGTATCGGCCCTATTTATATTAATGTGAAACAACATTAAAAACATTAATATTAAAAGGGCCGATACGACCAGTAAGACTTTAGTTTGCTGACGAAGCCTCTTGGATAGGAAGCGAAACGTCCGACACCTTCAAAAAAGTACAGATGACGGCTGAAGAAACCTTTTCATCGATGGACCACTCCTGTACGACTGAGAGCTTACACAGACTTATTAAATCTAACCAATTTTTGCACATTGTTTTTAGAAGCCTCAAACAAGAAAGCCGGTACCAGCTTTCACATTATCAACATACACACACTCTATCTATCTATCTATCTATCTATCTATCTATCTATCTATCTATCTATCTATCTATCTATCTATCTATCTATCTATCTATCTATCTATCTATCTCTATCTCTATCTATCTCTATCTCTATCTCTATCTCTATCTCTATCTCTATCTCTCTCTCTCCCTCTCTCTCTCTCTCTCTCTATTTCTCTCTGTCTGTCTGTCTGTCTGTCATCTATCTCTGTCTGTCTGTCATCTATCTCTATCTCTCTCTGTCTGTCTGTCATCTATCTATCCTTCCATCCTTCCATCCATCCATCAATCCATCCATCCACCCATAGACCAAGTTGCTTTCTCACTTATGATGTTGTAGAAATCAATCCTGATATGGTCTAGATAGAATCTGTCACCATTTGGGGTCGAAAAGAGTATAGGTTCCAGACATGTCAGGTTGACAATCAGGGAAACAACACCAGAATGACTATATGAATATATGTACGAATGCCAAATAAGCAATACTATTGGCAAAAACAGAAATCCCCAAATCATCCTTTTCTTGGGTTATGTATGCCGACTTTTAGAAGCAAGTATCTTGATACATCTTCACTACCTACTTGCTACTTTAACACCTTTTAGATAAATCCAACGCAAAGCAACGCAGCTCAGGGGGATGCAGTGAGAGCGCCCCCAACAGTCCTGTAGGGCTTGCACCGCTAACGTCCAGCAGTGACAATGAAGTGCCAACGCATTGGTGGAGCAGCAAACTTGGGTGAATATTTCCCCACAGAAAATTGACATACGTACATAATTTGTGAAGGAATATTTCCTTATTCTCTTGAGCAACAGTGATGTCATTTTCAGTTGACAGAAACTGGAAACATGGCCATCGCCTGGGAAAGGGAGTTTGAATTTCGCAAATGTACAACTGCCAGGCCATAGTAATCTTTTCAAAAGATATGACAAGAATTTGTTTTTTTTATGGAAAATTGCAAACTCCCTATTCAAATTTTCATATTAAAGTATGACAAAGAGAACAAAAAGAGCAATGAAATCAATTCATACGTGCAGGTTCACTGTAATGATCTTACTTTCATTCATTGATGCTGGCAGAATGCGGAAGAGGTCCATTGAGGAAGACTTGTGCATGCCGCCTGTTGTTGCTTGCGCCAACCGCTTATCAAGGTTCTTGCCCAGTTGTAAGTTCTTCCACAACTGGTCTTTTTATGAATCTGTTGACAAGCGGATACGGGAGAAATGTTTTCATGTTTCCTATAGCCATCTTGTATCAAGAATACAGCGATGTTGCCATGAACAGAGAGATCCAAAGGCAGCAGGGCAAGGAGCTGGGCACAGACAGAGACAGTGGTTCCAATGGGACCTCATCTCCATCCAGTCTATCTCCATCCAGCTCCTTTTGCTCCTCGCGAGGTTCTGCTTTTGCCCTGTGGCAGGACATCCCGGATGTGCGCTGTAGTGGTCAACTGGACAACTTCAGCAATGAGCAGAGAAAATTGCAGGAGGTTATTATCACATCACACAAATAACCCTTCAAGCTGAACTCATGGCAATAATTTAGTTTACGTATCTAACCATAGTGCAGTAGACCCCTGTCCCTCATATTTGTGGATTTTGTTCTCCTTTAATGTTCTTATATATAATTAGATTTATATTGCAAATTTCCACATTGTGGGACTATTAAAGGCTTTCTGATTCTGATATAGCTGCAATTGGCTGGCAATCAATTCATGATGTACCCCGTCGACTGTACGATGACAGCTGGGATAGATTCTAGCACAACTGCGTTTCAGCCATTCAGATAGATCATAATACAGTAGATCTTTACTTTTTGAATGCTAGCCTTTTCTCTATCCTACATGAATAGTGGGGATGCAATGTATTAGGATTAGTATTGCGTTTGTGGAAGGATTGGATTTGCGTTTATTAGTGTCGCAGTGGATAAATTTACATTTCACAGCAGCAAAGTTATGAAAGGAATGAAAGTAGAAAAACAAAATACAGGAGCTGCTGAAAAGGCAGCCACTCTCGCGGCGCAGTCTTGAAGTCAAAGGACCAACCAAAAAAACTACATAACAAATAACATGACAACACAAAGACACAGAGAGTGATTCATTCTTAAGCACTTTCTGTCCCCTCTTTGTTACACGAAGCAGTTCCAGATGAAAGAGGAGAGGATCAAAGCATCTCTTCACCAGTGGATCAGGGACATCATGGGGGAATATGCACGTCGACTACAAGCTAAATGTTGAAAGCAAACACGCAGCTGTAGCATCCATTGACGAAAAGAGATTGTCTCACATCTCCTGTCCCACATAAATCCGCTTCAATTCCAAGCCGCAATAGTTCCACATACGCATCGGCGCTCTGCACTGATGCTCCTTTCTTCTTATCGCGGGCTCCTCAAGCCATGCATTCATCCAGCCGCAGACTGTCCAACAGCACCGACCTTTCCACTGAACAAAGCGGGGCTGTGAAAATGCTGCCCATTACAAGCGCAAAAAAGCACAATGGCCCCTTTGGTGTCCAGCGATGACAGTCGAATGGCACCGACATTCCTCCCATTCAAAAACAGTACTGGCATATTAATGCTGCCGAAAAGGCGCAACCGCTCAGCGGTCTCCTCCTTGATGAATGTTGTGGTCAAAAATGCTGAAAAACAATCTGTATCCGTTCCACACGATGCACAACAAAACAAAATAAAAAACAAAAACACAACAAAAACAACAACAAAAAGCAAGGCTCATGGGAGCACTTGCTGACAGCTGCCTACACGGGCGCCATGTTGGACTCCTATTAATTAAGCAGATTAATGTATTCATTGATGTCAAACCATCCTTGACCTCTCGTTGTCAATGTCATGAAACCAAATCCAGCAAACTGATGCGCTGTGATGCTCAGAAATTAAGCCCACGGCCAATGAATATTAGTTTCATTCGACAGCGGCATGAAACCGAAATGGCAGCGCCCTTAGATGAATGAAAATGGACAGATTCCTCTGCTCAATTCTAATTTCACAAACACCATATTCATCAAAATATTGTTTTTACGAGAAGGGGACAGAGAACATAATTATTACAAAGTAAAGTTATACCTTGGGTTGTCCATTATGATTCAATGTGCGAGGTCTGTTCAGAGCTAGTAACCCATTACTCCCCCTTTAGGCCAAGTTTGAGCTGGTGACATCTGAGGCCTCATACATTCGAAGTTTGACCATCGCTGTGGATCATTTCATGCTGTCACAGGAGCTCTCTGAATGTCTTGGCGTTCAGGACAAGCAGTGGCTCTTCTCCAAGCTGGCTGAAGTCAAAGATGTCAGTGAGAGGTGAAGTCCTGAGATGCTTGCTTGTTGTTCTACTTGTCCTTCATGAGGTTGTATCCAGCACTCTCCATGACTTGCAGATTTCTTCAGGACTTGGAGAACAGATTGGAGGCAGATATTCTGCATTTTGACGTATGTGACATTGTTCTGGATCACTGCCCGGCTCTGCGCAGGGTCTATTTACCTTATGTAACCAACCAGGCTTACCAAGAACAGACCTATCAGCGTCTCCTGTGAGTAGGGTCCTTTGTGATGTTGCTTAAGTTTTCTCCTCTCTTGTTCTTGCCTTGTTATGTCACTGTATAAAATAAATAAGTACATTCACTAAAATCTGGTTCAGCTTATCAAAAACAAAATAGAGGTCATTGTTTTTGGCAATAAATAAAAGAGCATTGTTGTTAGTAAATGCTTACGGTAGAATCATTGTCTATAAAAACCAAACAAGTCTGAAACATTAATTTGCGAGTGTACTGAGATCTGACTTTTAGCATTCATATCAAATCAGTCACAGCAACAGCCTTCTACCAGCTGAAGGACATAATCGAGAGAGTTAAGGATTAAACTTTCCAGGAGAGCAAGTTCCCTGAGATACAAGCTATCATTGGGTTGATATTTTTGCTTTGACTTGAGAAGATGGCAGTGGCAAGCTCATCCATTGATTTGTCTGAACAAGAGTATAATGTCTCCCGTCACAAGCTTTGCAAAACAACTTGGTCGTGTTTGTCCTGAACATATACTTGCATGACAAGAGCAAAAAACATTTGTCTAACGTGGTGCTGTTCAATATTTTCTAGTCGACATGTGTGCGGTTTCTCGTCGACATGTGTGCGGTTGTGTTGGGCATTCAAACACACCTGCATGACTTAACTTGTAGTGAGCCAAAGAATTTCTCAACTGTAATAATGTTGCTGTGAAGGAAAGCTTGCTGCAAAGTATCTGTGTGATATAACGAGACTTTACTGTATATATGTATATATATATGTATATATTCAAGGGAGTATATATTCAAGGGAGAAAAAATATCGATATAACCGGGACTATCGATATATCCGACCCTGTTTGCATGTAATTTTCTCCGTGCGTGCATAGAAATAGCATCGATATAACCGGGACTATCGATATATCCGATATCGATATAACGAGACTTTACTGTATATATATATATGTATATGTATATATATATATATATATATATATATATATATATATATATATATATATATATATATATATATATATATATATGTCTCGTTATATCGGTTATATCGATATATATATATATATATATATATATATATATATATATATATATATATATATATATATATATATATATATATATATACAGTAAAGTCTCGCTATATCGATAGTCCCGCTTATTACGATACTATTTCTATGCACGCACGGAGAAAATTACATGCGCGCAGGGTCGGATATATCGATAGTCCCGGTTATATCGATATTTTTCGGACTCCCTAGAATATCGATATAACGAGACTTTACTGTATATATATATATATATATATATATATATATATATATATATATATATATATATATTTATATATATATATGTGTGTGTATATATTCAAGGAAGTCCGAAAAAATATCGATATAACCGGGACTATCGATATCAGACTTTACTGTATATATATATATATATATATATATACACAGGAAAGTCTCGTTATATCGATATTCTAGGGAGTCCGAAAAATATCGATATAACCGGGACTATCGATATATCCGACCCTGTTTGCATGTAATTTTCTCCGTGCGTGCATAGAAATAGTATCGATATAACCGGGACTATCGATATATCCGATATCGATATAACGAGACTTTACTGTATATACACACACACACACACACACACACACACACACACACACACACACATTTCTAATAGGTGTGCATACGTTCTTAATAGTATGTCAGTTAATTATAATAACACTTTTTTGGGGACCTGTTTGGATTTGGATTTGCCTTTATTAGTCTCGCAGTGGAGTAATTTACATTTCACAGCAGCAAAGTTATGAAAGGAATGAAAGTAGAAAAACAAAATACAGGAGCTGCTCTTTTCATTTTTCTTCTTCGATAAAACATAAAAGGAACACATTGGAATGTTTGTTTGTGGTATCATAAGTAAGAAATGAAGCACTCTTCGACTATTCAGTCATAAAATACATTCCAAATGAAACCACAGCCAATTGCTGGTGCTTTGGACGCTCGTGTGCATTCCATTGTGCATTGTGCTGGACATTAGGATCAAACACAAATTTTCCAATGTATCATCAGGCAGGAGAAAGCTCGCTTTCCTGCCACTTTAGCCCGTCTGGAGGAGGATAGCGTCTGCCAGAGACTTCCTCTGACCTCCTTTCTAATCCTCCCATTCCAAAGGATCACTCGTCTTAAAATGCTGGTGGAGGTACACTTGAAACATCCTGCACACACTTTACATTTGCACACTATGCACGTAACAGAAGATTTTGCTGATATACATTTAAAAGAATGTTAAAATGTTTGTAGAACATCTTAAAGAGGACCACTCCAGGCTCCAGAGATGAAGACACTGCAACAAAGGCTTTCAATGAGTTAAAAAAGGTATTTAATATCTCATGCGAAAAAAAACTTGTGAACAATCTTAACTCTGGTGACTGTCTTGTCTTAGATTATTAAGGAGTGCAACTCCAGCGTGCAGTCCATGAAGAGGATGGAGGAACTCATCCATCTCAATAAGAAAATTCAATTTGAAGGAAAGGTGACTAGTCTGTTGATTACTGTGTGTCGATTTATTTTTAAAAAACTGGAACGCCATGAAGTGAATTAAAAGATGTTTTTGGTCTACATTCTAAATGTTTGAAGATAATTGTTGAACTCTCTCAAGGGTCATTGTGAATTTGGGGAAACCATGAGAATGTTTCATCTCCTCCACATACTATTACATATTGAACGCACAACACATTAATGACTAACTACTTTTTAAATCTGAAGTCAAGAATAATGACTGTTATTGCGCTTTACACACGACAATTTGAAATTTTGGTTCGGATTTTAGCAAACATCATGGCACTTGACATGCTTGATTTGCTTCCATGGGCCGAATAAAATTATGTGGCGGGCCAGATTTAGGCCCCGGGCCTTGACTTTGACACCTGTGATTTCCAGAGACTTAAACACACAATTTTCTTCTTTCTAGATCTTCCCTCTGATTTCTCAGTCTCGTTGGCTGGTGAAGCACGGTGAACTTCTAGAGGTGGATACGCAGGCTATGAGTATTTCTGGATCCAAACTCAAGCTGCCCACCAAACCAGTATACTTGCACCTGTTCAATGACTGCCTCTTGCTATCCAGGAGAAAAGAGTAAGTCACCAGCAGACCACCTTATTGCACCTTTTCCCCCACGTTACCATTTATGGAATGTCTTGGCCCGATAAAGTGAATCGTCTTTCAAATTTTGATGTTTGATGATTCTACTTTCAACATGTAAAAAGGAGAAGCTATCTTCCAAATGAGCAGTTTTGGAGAAAGTGAAGAAATCCTACACTGTTTGATTTTGTATCCAACGGGTTGTGGTTGTGTTGCAGCACATGGAAGTTCTTGGTGTTTGTCCACGCCAAGATAGGAGAGCTAAAAGTGAAGGATTTGAGTCAGAAGCTGCAAGGAATCTCAGGCTTCATCTTCCACCTACAGTTGTGTGAAGGACAGCAACTCAAACATCATATTCTGCTCAAGTCAAACACTGAGTGTGTACCAAAGACAAAAGTGGACATAAGAGAGATGCTTTTTATCAAAAGTGCACTCTAATTTGTGTTGATTTTGTGTGCAAGAAGGAGCGGGAAGCAGCGATGGATTGCAGCCATGTTTCCATCCAATCCTCTAGAAGATATTGAGCAAGCCAGTGAGAATGATGGTGAGTAAACATCAGGGCTGCGGGATTTTTGGAAATTTGTAATTATGGTATGTATAGTAAAAAGCAATACAAGATGCGATGTACACAAATGTTATTGTTTTATATGCTAGGCTTATGCTAAAGTAAAAGTAAATGAAACGTTAGTTCATATAAAAGGCACTAACTACTTCGAAAACAGTCGAAGTGTGGGTACCCTCAGTGGTCATTCAACAAATATAGCGAACGAAACCAATAATTCTCAAGATTCTAAAAGGAGAGGAGTAGCAGTACCGTACATTGCAGGAGTTTCTGAAAAATTACAAAGAGTCCTTTGGCAACATAAAATTCCTACTTATTTCAAACCGATAAACACGTTAAGGCAAAAATTAGTGCATCCAAAAGATAGGCTACCAAATGAAAAACAAAGTAATGTAGTTTATTCCATACATTGTAAGAATGAAAATTGTAAAGAGCAGTACATTGGGGAGACTCAACAAATTCTCAAAAAAAGACTTTATCAACATCGCAGGGTGAGACGAGGATTTTTTTATATATATATATATATATATATATATATATATATATATATATATATATATATATATGTTGTGTGTGTGTGTGTGTGTGTGTGTGTGTGTGTGTGTGTGTGTATATATATGTATGTATATATATATATGTATGTATATACAGTAAAGTCTCGTTATATCGATATCGGATATACCATAATATATATATATCGAAATTTCATGTAACACATAATTAAGTACAAATTACTTCTCATATTACAAAATTCTAAAACTTAATTACAAACACTTTTTTGGGGACCTGTTTGGATTTGGATTTGCCTTTATTAGTCTCGCAGTGGAGTAATTTACATTTCACAGCAGCAAAGTTATGAAAATGAAAGAAGAAAAAATACAGGAGCTGCTCTTTTCATTTTTCTTCTTCGATAAAACATAAAAGGAACACATTGGAATGTTTGTTTGTGGTATCATAAGTAAGAAATGAAGCACTCTTCGACTATTCAGTCATAAAATACATTCCAAATGAAACCACAGCCAATTGCTGGTGCTTTGGACGCTCGTGTGCATTCCATTGTGCATTGTGCTGGACATTAGGATCAAACACAAATTTTCCAATGTATCATCAGGCAGGAGAAAGCTCGCTTTCCTGCCACTTTAGCCCGTCTGGAGGAGGATAGCGTCTGCCAGAGACTTCCTATAATCCTTTCAACTATAAAATTACTCATACATCTTAAAATCCTACCTAAAACATTCAACTCACTATACATTTGCACACTATGCACGTAACAGAAGATTTTGCTGATATACATTTAAAAGAATGTTAAAATGTTTGTAGAACATCTTAAAGAGGACCACTCCAGGCTCCAGAGATGAAAAATTACAAAAAAGGCATAACTATTTCCAATAATTATTTCTAACTCAATATTTAATAACATAATTATTAATATAAATCACATAACATTAAATATAACCATCAATTTTAAAAATACTAACTACTTTTTAAATCTGAAGTCAAGAATAATGACTGTTATTGCGCTTTACACACGACAATTTGAAATTTTGGTTCGGATTTTAGCAAACATCATGGCACTTGACATGCTTGATTTGCTTCCATGGGCCGAATAAAATTATGTGGCGGGCCAGATTTAGGCCCGGGCCTTGACTTTGACACCTGTGATTTCCAGAGACTTAAACACACAATTTTCTTCTTTCTAGATCTTCCCTCTGATTTCTCAGTCTCGTTGGCTGGTGAAGCACGGTGAACTTCTAGAGGTGGATACGCAGGCTATGAGTATTTCTGGATCCAAACTCAAGCTGCCCACCAAACCAGTATACTTGCACCTGTTCAATGACTGCCTCTTGCTATCCAGGAGAAAAGAGTAAGTCACCAGCAGGCCACCTTATTGCACCTTTTCCCCCACGTTACCATTTATGGAATGTCTTGGCCCGATAAAGTGAATCGTCTTTCAAATTTTGATGTTTGATGATTCTACTTTCAACATGTAAAAAGGAGAAGCTATCTTCCAAATGAGCAGTTTTGGAGAAAGTGAAGAAATCCTACACTGTTTGATTTTGTATCCAACGGGTTGTGGTTGTGTTGCAGATAATACTAGTGGGCCTCAATCGGCAGTACATTTGCACCTAAAAGCTAGCAACCACTCATTTGACGACAATGCGGTTAAAATCTTAGCGAAAGAACATAGATGGTTTGAAAGTGGGGTAAAAGAGGCGATTCTTATAAAACAACAAAATCCTTCATTAAACCGGTCTGGTGGTGTGAGGTTCAATTTGGATCGTTCATACAATAGCCTGCTCAGGCAAAACAGGTTAGGCAACTTTCGCAATGCTGATGAGGGTCGTTATGCTGATGAGGTGATACCGGGGGGAGTGGGGGTAATAGGCCAATCGTTAGTCAGGAATGTAGGTACAATCAGTGGGGCCACAGGGGGGGGTCCCGCACCCCCCCCAACCTGAGAGTAGGGACCTATCATAGCTGTGTCCGGCATATACACACACACACGCACACACATTTCTAATAGGTGTGCATACGTTCTTAATAGTATGTCAGTTAATTATAATAACACTTTTTTGGGGACCTGTTTGGATTTGGATTTGCCTTTATTAGTCTCGCAGTGGAGTAATTTACATTTCACAGCAGCAAAGTTATGAAAGGAATGAAAGTAGAAAAACAAAATACAGGAGCTGCTCTTTTCATTTTTCTTCTTCGATAAAACATAAAAGGAACACATTGGAATGTTTGTTTGTGGTATCATAAGTAAGAAATGAAGCACTCTTCGACTATTCAGTCATAAAATACATTCCAAATGAAACCACAGCCAATTGCTGGTGCTTTGGACGCTCGTGTGCATTCCATTGTGCATTGTGCTGGACATTAGGATCAAACACAAATTTTCCAATGTATCATCAGGCAGGAGAAAGCTCGCTTTCCTGCCACTTTAGCCCGTCTGGAGGAGGATAGCGTCTGCCAGAGACTTCCTCTGACCTCCTTTCTAATCCTCCCATTCCAAAGGATCACTCGTCTTAAAATGCTGGTGGAGGTACACTTGAAACATCCTGCACACACTTTACATTTGCACACTATGCACGTAACAGAAGATTTTGCTGATATACATTTAAAAGAATGTTAAAATGTTTGTAGAACATCTTAAAGAGGACCACTCCAGGCTCCAGAGATGAAGACACTGCAACAAAGGCTTTCAATGAGTTAAAAAAGGTATTTAATATCTCATGCGAAAAAAACTTGTGAACAATCTTAACTCTGGTGACTGTCTTGTCTTAGATTATTAAGGAGTGCAACTCCAGCGTGCAGTCCATGAAGAGGATGGAGGAACTCATCCATCTCAATAAGAAAATTCAATTTGAGGGAAAGGTGACTAGTCTGTTGATTACTGTGTGTCGATTTATTTTTAAAAAACTGGAACGCCATGAAGTGAATTAAAAGATGTTTTTGGACTACATTCTAAATGTTTGAAGATAATTGTTGAACTCTCTCAAGGGTCATTGTGAATTTGGGGAAACCATGAGAATGTTTCATCTCCTCCACATACTATTACATATTGAACGCACAACACATTAATGACTAACTACTTTTTAAATCTGAAGTCAAGAATAATGACTGTTATTGCGCTTTACACACGACAATTTGAAATTTTGGTTCGGATTTTAGCAAACATCATGGCACTTGACATGCTTGATTTGCTTCCATGGGCCGAATAAAATTATGTGGCGGGCCAGATTTAGGCCCCGGGCCTTGACTTTGACACCTGTGATTTCCAGAGACTTAAACACACAATTTTCTTCTTTCTAGATCTTCCCTCTGATTTCTCAGTCTCGTTGTTCGAAAACAGTCATAACTGTCACTTCAACACCACAAAATTAAGGATTTATGTTTTATGACACAAATTATGTGACTTTGTCAAATTGTTTTGCTTTACTCCACCTCTTTGTGTGGCAGGGTGTGGTGTATGATGAAGCATGAAGACTAAATATACTAATTGTCACATTTCCTTATTTTCTCATTTTAGACATATCTCAGGTCCAGTGCATTAGAAGCTATCAGGCACAAGAACATGATGAGTTAACACTGGAGAAGGCAGCCATTCTCCATGCCAAGACCATCACAAGTGACGGTGAGAAAACTGTTTAAAATATCTGCACATCCTCATGTCACACAGTATTTGTACATGCAATACTGAAGAGATCATATATTGCCAGATAGGTGTAAAAAAAGCAACAAGTAAGCGTCTTGATTTGTCACATTTGTTGAACAAAAAATGAATACATACAAAACAAATTTTATTTCATATACATTTGTTTCCCTTTGCCTTGTCCAGTTAGGCGTGACCCCAGGACTTTTTGTTTGTGTGTTCTGAACAAAATGGTTTGATGTCGAGAGTGGTTGCACACATTAAATGTGAAATGATGCCACCAAATATCTCTTATTATTTTCTCTGGAGAGAGAGACACAGAGGAGAACCAGTGGTGCTCTGTGTGTTTCGAATGTTGGCCTTCCCTCCGGCAAGTTTTAAAATGAATTTTCAATCATGTCCAACAGTTGTCTTCTCTTGCTTATTCACTGGCTTCAAATAACGTACAGGGTTCTCATTCAAATATCTCTGATACAATTAGAGGATGGAAAATTTCTGACATCAGCCTAAGCCTTTCGCCGGCTCTCTTTATTGAATCTGAACTCTGGACTTGGACTGGTAAACTAAGATCTACTACTGTGGGTTTGGCAAGGGCCAGCAATCCAGAATCTGAAGATCCTGGGAAAATTGCATTCATAAGGAAATATGTATATGGTGAAATCTGATTGGAAAACGATAAAGAGAAAATGATAAACCACAAACAACTGAAATTCGTGAAGCCAAAGGACATGTTATGACATGAAGGCAAAAGACTGTCCAGCTAGATATAAGATATTGGATTTAAATGCAGATCAGTGCTTCTGTTCATGTTTCCATCAACGGAAAATACTTGGAAGGACCATTCAGTGTTAATGTGGTGGATCTCTCTTCCAGGTTGGGTGGAAGGCATCCGGCTATCCGACGGGGAACGGGGCTGGTTCCCCAAGACCCACGTGGAGGAAATCACAAGTCGCAGTGCACGTCTCCGCAACCTTCGAGAAAATATTCGCATTAAATGTGTCACACAAAAACTGGAAGGAGAGGAATAGCCAGCTATGCTCCTGCACCTTCTTGAGTGGTGAACATTTCCCTGACAAAGACACATCATGTGGACGCCGGTGCGAGCGTTCCCTTGTTGCATGCTGTCAAGAGAAATCTCCAGTGAATTATGGAACAGAGTTCATAACATAAATAGCTCTTAACATAAAATTTTAAAACAAACACACACGCACATATATACTCTTTTTGACAGTTTGTAACTTATATTTCTATTTATGGTTTTTCACCTACTTTATATGTTAAGAGTTGATGCATTCCAATTTGATTTCTCATTTGTGAGCAAAAATTATGATCACCCACCCACATCTCATAACTAACATTGTTTGAGCCTTACTGTAATCCAAGGAAATGAATTGCAATTATTCTATCGGTTTATGTTTTGTCTTGCATTAAAACGGGATTTCAAAAACTGAATTACGCCTTTTTCCACTTTGGGGGAAACATTTATTTATGTGTCTGTGCAAAAGTTTTCATGCAGACAATCAAAACGAAACTGTTATTCCACAGTTTGGCACCATGAACCCCATGTGCACTCTTCCATGAGTGAGGGTGACTCTGTCAATCAGCCACACCCTCCAATTTAAAAATCCTGTCACTACTGACTCATTGCCAGATTACTTGGTACAGGTCTGTGCAAGACCCAGCAGAATTATTATTATATTTTTCTGGATTAATTTACCATTGTGGATCCCGTCTGCCCCTGACCATACCTGCTTCGGTTTTTTTTTCTTGAGAATCCCCACAGTCTTGTAATACACGACCATGAGTGTTCTGTCTTAGTAAGTTTGCTCATCCTTGCAGATGTTTTGCTACAATGACGTGATTTTCTTATCCTGTATCGTTAGATTACTTTGCATTTACAAGGACTGTAGTAATGGGTCAACCAAAGGTAAGCTCCATGGCACAGGACCTTCTTGCAAATGGCATAAACTTTGGAAGTCACACTTTTATTTAGTTTGTCGAAAAATGTTCTAAGACAAGATTTACCTGTTTTGGATTTATAATTATTGCTACTTTTTACTTTGCTTTGATTTTTACTTTGAGTAAGTCTTTGTTTTTAGAGCTGGTTTATTAGTTAGTATTTTGAGTTTACTTATTGTGTACAATATTGAAGTTCATTGCAATTTGTAAACTACATAACATTTCCTCTGAATGGCTGTACATGCCAAAATCTATACATTTAAAACAGTGTCTGAAACTCACGACAAAAAGTTAGCGGACGCCAGGCAGACAACTCTGAAAAGTTGCCTGCCCGACCATAAAGTTGCCTGCCCCATTTTTCACAACTTGAAACACAATAAGACGACTAATCGCAAAACAAAAACATTGTATAAAGGATTTTTTTAATTTAAAGATGTACCGACCACAAATGCTCCCTTGCTTAATTTATGGTAAATATCCCCTGCTTTTTGTCATTGTGCACATTGCAATGTTTACGTTGCGTTGTCTGCTACGAGCCACGTGAACTCCTCATTCCATGATGCTTTTAATAATAATAATAATAATAATAATAATAATACATTTAATTTCTAAGCGCCTTTCAAAACTCCCAAGGACACTTTACACTCACGGGATAATGTACATTTATGTTTTGTCGCGTCATAAATTTTGTTAGCTTCTTTTGAATCTTTCTTCTGGGGCTGAGGTTCTGTGCATCTACTTTGGAAAATGATACGCAAGTGCACGACCTTATAACGCTCGGGAAAATCCGGAAGCATGAAGCAGGCTTCTGATTGGCTGCCGTGCCGAGTATGCAAATTGCTAAAAAATGAACCGAAATTCTGAAATTTCCAAACCATTTGCTTTGTTGAATAAAGCAAATGTTTGATTTGAAAAAAAATCTTTCGCTTGTTTTTTGTTTTTTTCTTGAAGAAGTTGTCAGCCACCCGGGCGGGGACGTTTTGTAAGTTGTACGCCCGATGTAAAAGTTGCACGCCCCGGGCGTCCGGGCAGGCTTTATTTCAAAGTCAAAGTCAGCTTTATTGTCAACTATGCTAACATGCATGACATACAGCACAGATGAAATTACTGTCCTCTCGGACCCAGCATGCAAGGCACTTATGACTTTAACAAACATAATAAATATGAAAACGCCAATTTGCCGGGAGAGGGGAGCCGCTGCGTGTTCACGCGCTTGGGAAGCGCTTGGGAAAAACAAAGAAAAACAAATATGACGACACAAAGACACAGAGTCATTCATTTCACACACTGATTTAAAATGAACTCTTCTATTTATGGTTTCAGTTGGTTTTCTTTTTTAAGCATTTTAGTTCTTATTTTATTTCGTTGCAGTGTTTAGTATGACTGAAGTGTGATGTGTGTGTTATATAAAATGCTGCAAAATGGGATGTGTAAATCTATGAAAACATTTAAACTTAGTGTTAAATGTATATATGTATCTGTCAATATCAATATCAATATGGGTCGGACCTGGATTAATTTAACTGTTACTGTTTGCATACTGTTTGTATTCTGAGAGTGACTTTGGAATCCCTTAGCTGTTAACAGTACATATTTGTTTGCATTTATTTTGGATTCGATTAGACTTGCCTTTATTAGTCTCACTGTGAAGAAATTTACATTTCACAGCAGCAAAGTGATGAAAGAATGAAGACTGTGGGAAAGTATTTTTTCAGTCGCCACTGAGAACGCAAGACAGCGTGTAAATAGCCGTTCATAAAAAGAAAATAGTGTAGTGACCGGTAGGGTGCAACAGTGCGCCTTTTATGCCATTCCCCGCCCTTCATTTTCAAGAGAAGGAGAAATTTGAATTCTTAAGCGAGGCATCAGCGGTTGAGTTGAAGGAAGCGTTTCTTGCCGTGGTTGGCAAGAGTAATTTTATTTTATTTTTGCGGTGGGTTTTCAAGCAACGAAATGGCAGAGGAGTCGGCTGTTAAAGTATGTGTTAGAGTGCGTCCGATTATTCAAAGGTAAGATGACAAAGCATATGTAATTTGACAAGTGTTCAACAAATCTACGAAGCGTTTAAACCCAATCCACCGATAATGTTTACATTTAAACATATGAGTGAACTGGTGCGAAAAATCCTGCCATTATCAGCTAGCACAGACCAGTCATAAAGAATCGCGTTGGTGTACACTCGTAATGTATGTATATATGTTTTCGGCGAACGAATTGGCATGGAATGACCATTATACAGGCAGACAATGGGCATCTAATTTGAGGCACTCTAGTCAAGGGTTGTCAACATTTTTGTTGAAGCAGACTGCATGAATTAGTAATTGTATTTCTCCTAGGAAATCAGCCAAGTTCCAACAGGACAACTAATACAACATTTCAGCAGACCTATTCTGATCTTTCCTAATCTATTCAATTCATTCAAGTCATTTATTCTTAAGCACTTTCTGAACCATCTTTGTTACACGAAGTTGTTCCAGATGAAAGAGTCAGACATCAACGATGTCATGTCCCTTATAACAAATGACACTTAGCTTCAGCAATTCCATCCTGGATTACTCGACCAAAGTCCCGGCACATTTGATCCATCGCTCATTTCTAGACCACTATTACCGAAAGCAAATTCAAATTCATAGAAAGAAGATAAGTGCTTTGCCAAACCAAGGGCACTTTTATAAGTGCAGCAACTCTTATTTCAAACAGCAACTTCAATATACCCAATGTCTTCTATGTTTCTTTGTTACAGGGAAGAAAGTGTCCCATCTGAAAATGCAGAGCCTGTTCAGGTCTATTGGAAAAGTGATAAGAAATTAATTCATCAGATTGATGATGGGAGCGCAACAAAGAGTTTCAGTTTTGGTATGACTTTCTGCTCAAGCATGTTCGGCATCATCTATTATTTCTAAATCCGCAGCGTGTGGTACACGGTTGCCATATTGCAACATCTGATGTGAGCTTCTATTTTTTTTTTACAGACAGAGTGTTCACTGCTGAAGAAACAACCATTCAAGTTTACCAGGATATCGCAAAGCCATTGGTTGTTTCCACTGTGGAAGGATACAATGGTGGGTAATGGCACCATAAAGCTTTACATCGTACTTCTTCCTGTGCATGTCTAAATGTTGCCACCTTAACATATAGCAGTTAGAAATGAAAGAGGAGTGAATCAGAGTGTCCTTTTCACCAGTGGATCAAAGACGTCATGCCGAAAATGTACGCACATCTGCCACAAGCAAAGTTTGTAAGCAACAAGAAGCTTTAGCGCCCATTAATGAAAAAGAGATTGAGTTCTGGTCAGTTCTGGTCCAAGCACACTGCCGAGAAGGCCCAAACATTAAGCACAGATTATTTTTATTTGAAGAGTTTCATGGCCAAAAATTCTGAAAATAATCCACATCAGGTCCACTTGGTGTAACAACATCACGATGTGACAAAACAAAAGACAAAAACAACAAAAAAACGACTTTTCCTTTCAACAGGTACCATCTTTGCTTATGGTCAGACAGCCTCTGGAAAGACGTTTACGATGATGGGGAGTGATCATGTTTCTGGGGTCATCCCACTGGCTGTTGATGACGTCTTTGAAACCATAAAAAAGGTCAATATGTTGTAGGTTTTTTCATGCTTTTGTGATTGTGCTACTATTTGTATATCATTTTCTCACTCATGATCTCTGTTTGGACTGCAGTGTCCAAAGAAGGAGTTTCTTCTCAGAGTGTCTTACATGGAAATATACAACGAAACTGTCACTGATCTGCTTGTAGACAGCTGGAAAAGAAAACCTCTGGAAGTGAGAGAGACAACAAATGTAAGTTGTCTTGTTTTGTGTATTCTGGATAGACCATTTTATTGGTGTAAAAATATATGACAACCAATTGTAGATAGTGTGGGTGTGTGTGATAACAAGCATAATTGAGACACTTGATGTACTTTTCATTTCAAAATGTGAATGTTTAGCAGAATTCGTATTTACTTTGTGCAGAAAACAATCCATGTCGTTGACCTGACTGAAGAACTGGTGACCTCTCCTGCTCAAGTACTTGCCTGGATTCGCAAAGGAGAAAGTAAGTATGATGACCTGTCTTATCTGGAAGATGTTTTTTTTTTTTTTTTTTTTTTTTTTTTTCATGTAACGTGTGGTTGATCTTGCAGAAAACCGTCATTATGGAAAGACTAAAATGAATGAACGCAGCAGTCGGTCACACACTGTTTTTCGAATGGTAAGTAACTGGAATCATTCTTTGATAAGATTCCTTTGACACTTTTATGGTTACATTTTTGATTATATCTTTCAATCTTTTTTGCTCCCCACAAATAATTTTTCAAATTTTGTGTTTAAAATGTGTTTTTCTGAAATGCTCAGGTGAGGTTCCAGTGGTTCAAGTCGATGTAGGTGTTGTGAAGAATTCCATTGCTAATAAATAAATCAAAAAGTTCTCTTATTGCTACTATTGTATTTTTAATAGAATAGATCTGTTTCACTTCAATGATTCACTGAAAAATGCTCAACTGTCCTCTAGATCCTAGAGAGTCGTGAAAGAAGTGACCCGGCATCAGGGGAAAATGCTGACGGGGCCATCATTGTTTCCCATTTGGTAAGTAGGCTTTTCTTTGCTGTGAACTTTTGTTTGCTAAGAGGCTGATTTTCATTGGTCGTTGTCCTGTGCGAAAATTGTTGGCACTACACTTAAGTGCTGCATTTCGAAACTTAAAATGTGGCAGAATGCATTCCATTTATGTTGACTGTCATTTACCCCCTCCCTCCTTCTACCAACCAAATATTTTCCATCGGTGTGTTTTAAGTGGATTTTAAGTGTGTTGAAATTGTTTTTACCAATGTGTTTCAATTGAAGTCAGCGCTCCCTTCCTAAATGAGACATGTTTTTTCCCCTTTACTTGTATATTTATTTTCTTGTTTAATTTATGTTCCCACTGTCCACTTTGAGTGTTTTTAATTCCCCTTCTACAGCTATGTCGGGAGCGGGTGTTGATTTTAAAATGCTTCATAAATAAATTGAGTTATATTTGCATTGCATTCATTGTTTTGTCCCCGTCTCAGAATTTAGTTGACCTGGCGGGATCAGAGAGAGCAAGCCAGACAGGGACTGAAGGTGAAGAGCTACGGTTTTATGCTGTCGTTGAAGCCTCACTTGTTTTAATGCTTGATGATTAACAGTGCTAAAATGGACTGGATGTGATTCCATTTCTTAGGTACACGCTTCAAAGAAGGTTGCAATATCAATCGCAGCCTTTTCATCCTTGGCCAAGTGATCAAGAAGCTCAGTGAAGATAGTCAAAGGTATATCAAATTTATCTACTCTACTTGCCAAATGCCAAAGTTGTCAATGATTTGTGGCTGCTTCTCAGATGTGCCGTCAATCACATCTCAAAATTGTGTTTTTGTGCACACGGATACACAGTGTCTCACAAGATTAAAATGCTGACTTACTCTGAAAATACTGTGTTTTCCGAAGTTTCATTAACTATAGAGATAGTAAGTTGACACGGATTCTTCAGAACTCCCTCGGTGGAAATGCCAAAACCGTTATCCTCTGCACAATCACAACAGCATCACTCGATGAGACACTCCGCACCCTGCAGGTTGGACTATTGCTTTCCTTTCAGAACACTTGATTGATGAGGTCATTAAAAATGCTACCCTGGTGAAAGAATTTCTTTCCTATTACATGCGGTGAAAGTAATGTTTCAAATACTGTCTTTTTGTAAATGGAAATTTATAGTGGTTACAGTAAGACTAACGTCTATAGTTTTTACTTTTATTTGGAAAAACTGCTATATTAAACCATTATCCATTTGACCATTTTTAGCCTAAAGGACGGAAATTAAAGCATTTTTTCATTTACTGACCCAACTGACGTAAATCTGTATAGCTTATGTTTCAAAGAGGGTGCTTTGTAATCTTGCGTACAACACCCCTCTTAACTGTGACCATAAAAATATATTCGAGAACTGAAATGTGCACAATATTTGGACAATTATTGTTAGATTTTGCTTGTTTTTTTAAATAATTGACACATGTGTTATTTCTACAGTTTGCTTGCACTGCAAAGAAAATGAAAAATGACCCACATGTGACAGAAGTTTCTGATGACGGTGCACTGCTCAAAAGATATCGCAATGAAATTGTAGACCTCAAGAGACGACTTCAAGAGGCAAGAGATGTTACTTACCTTTTGTTTTTTGCCCTGCAATGTCTTGTCCATCTCATGAGGCATACTTGCAGCCTCATTTTCAATGCATTGACAGAGTGATCCCCCCCCAACTTGGTGCAGGTTTCCTCGGAAACACAGACCACGGCGACAGAAAGAGAGGTGCTCTCTCGTCTCCTCCAAGAAAAACATCAACTTCAAGTAGAGCAAGAGGACAGAATAAGAAACCTCACCAAACTACTGGTCACTAGCACCAACCTAACACGTGTACAAAAGGTAACCAACCGGTCGTCAAATTAACATTGCTACTTTTTGTCTAATCTTCATTGGTGCAACATCTTTCTTCTTCTTTACCTTTCGGCTTTTCCCTTCAGGGGTCGCCACAGCCAATCAATGTCCTCCATCTATCCCGGTTTTGTGCATCCTCTTCTCTCACACCAGCTACCTTCATGTCCTCTTTGGCCACATCCATAAACCTCCTCTTCTGTCTTCCTCTCGGTCTCCTGCTTGGCAGTGCAAGGCTCAGCATCCTTCTCCCGATATAGTCACTCTCTCTCCTCTGGACGTGTCCAAACCATCTCAGTCTGGCCTCTCTGACTTTCTCTGCAAAGCCTCTAATATGAGTTGTCCCTCTTATATACTCATTCCTGATCCTATCCAACCTGGTCACTCCCAAAGAAAACCTCAACATCTTCAGCTCCGCTACCTCCAGCTCTGCTTCCTGTCTTTTCTTCAGTGGCACTGTCTCCAGTCTAAACATCATGGCTGGTCTCACCACTGTTTTATGCACTTTTCCTTTCATCCTAGCTGAAACCCTTCTATCACACATCACACCTGACATTTTTCTCCAGCCGCTCCAGCCTGCCTGGACACGCTTCTTCACCTCTTTTCCACACTCTCCATTGCTCTGGACAGTTGACGCCAAGTACTTAAAATCCTCCACCTTCTTTATCTCTGCTCCCTGGAGCATCACGCTTGCACTTGGATCCCTTTCATTCACACACATATTCCGTCTTGCTGCGACTGATCTTCATTCCTCTCCTTTCCAGGGCATATCTCCACATCTCTAGTTTCTCCGCCACCTGTTCCCTGTTCTCACTACAGATCTCAATGTCATCTGCAAACATCGTGGTCCAAGGAGATTCTTGTCTAACATCGTCTGTCAGCCTGTTCATCACCATAGCAAATAAGAAGGGGCTCAGAGCTGGCCCCTGGTGGAGTCCTACCAACACCTTGAATTACTCCGTCACACCGACAGCACACCTCACAACTGTCTTACAGTCATGATACATGTCCTGCACCGCTCTGACATATTTTTCCGTCACTTCAGATTTCCTCATGCAATGCCACAGTTCTTCTCTGGGCACCCTGTCATACGCTTTCTCCAGATCTACAAAGACACAATGCAATTCCTTCTGACCTTCTCTGTACTTCTCTATCAGCATTCTTAAAGCAAACACTGCATCTGTCGTACTCTTTTTGGCATGAAGCCATAATGCTGCTCACAAATCTTCACTTCTGCTCTTAGTCTAGCTTCAACTACTCTTTCCCAGAGTTTCATTGTATGGCTCATCAGCTGTATTTCTCTGTAGTTAGTACAACTCTGCACATCTCCTTTGTTCTTAAAAATGGGCACGAGTACACTCCGTCTCCATTCTTCAGGCATCTGTTCACCATATCTTGTTGAATAACCCAGTCAGGAACACCACCGCCACCTCTCCAAGACACTTCCATACCTCGATTGGTAAATCATCAGGCCCGAGTGCCGTTCCCCCCGTCATCCTCTTCAGCGGCCTCCTCACTTCATCCTTGCTAATGTTTGCTACGTCTTGGTCCACAACAGTCACGTCTTCTACTCTTTGTTCCTTCTCATTTTCCTCATTCATCAATTCTTCAAAGTACTCTTTCCATCTTGACATCACAGTACTGGCACCTGTTAATACATTGCCATCTCTATCCTTAATCACCCGAACCTGTTGCAGGTCCTTACCATCTTTGTCTCTCTGTCTCGCCAGCCTGTAAAGATCAGTCTCGCCTTCCTTGCTGTCCAGTTGAGCTTACAAGTCGTCATAGGCCTCTTGTTTGGCCTTTGCCACCTTTACTTTAACCGTGCGCTGCATCCTCCTGATTTTTGTTTTGAAGGTGCCCAAGCGCCGGGTGACGTGGGGAGGGAAAATGCTACGCTTGGCCCACACGTCTCCTGGCCAAAATGGTCATTCCGACCGAAGCTTTGTTGAGTTTGTCGATCACAGGAGGAAAGCTGATAGCATCGCCGAAATGGATCTGTTGGTTGAAGGTAAGGACAGTCACGACCACATTCAAAAGTCCCGTTTGACATTCTACGTTCGTTGAACCACAATGATGGTCTTATGCCAATGGGATATCATGCCTCTGGCAGTCAGCCGAGGTGATATAGGTTACATCCCTAACTTTGCATATTAATAGATGACGAAGACTTTGATAGTCACTGGGAGATTCCTGATGAATCGTCAGATGACATCAGCGGAAGTCAAGATTTTATTACTTTCCGTGGCTTGGATAGCAGGTATCATTTTACTATTACAATCACAACTGAATTATTTTTTTTTTCCATTCGTTTTTCTGCATGTCAATTGTCTACAACAATTTACAGTAATATACTTATGTATGTACATGACTGTTTTAGGTCAGTTGAAAGAGTAGCAGAACTGGAGCTGGAACTTCAAACAGTTGGCCAGCAAAGGCAGCAAGCCTTGGATCAAATTGTGGTCATGGGGGAAAAGGCAATAGAAGTTGACTGCCAGCTCAAAAGCGAGGTTCAGCAAAAAGCAGAGGCCTTTGAAAAAGTACAGTTGCTCGAGCTGTGCGTGACTGAACTGAAAAGACAAATTGAAGAACAGAGTGACAAGCAGTTGGAATCTGATGAACAGGTGAGTTGAAAACGTGATTCTGTTCCCATGGTTCCTTGCCCACTGCACTGGTTTTATTTTGAACTACAACGCACTTTCCCCCCTAGATCAAAATAGATTTGGCAGAGATTGTCCAGCATTGTGAGATTATATCCACTGAGAAGGTAACTTTTTTCCTCCTCCATCAAATTCAGTTTGGAATTGTGCTGTTAACAATTAATCTATGAATCATATCGACTATTGATCTTATGGCACTTATTGGACTTGCGACACAATGGAAGGAGTTGACGTTTTAGATCCCTACTGATTTGAGATGAAATTTCTGTATGGTCATACGATCTAGAATTATAGATCATCTATCACGTGAACCTGCTTAAGCCATAGAAATAGATAGGTTTAGAAGTGGCGTAGAGACGAGGTTGATGGCAAACCCGGAAGTGACGGCACGAGTTGTAGCGTCCATAGTAACGTGGCTTGGTTTGGCATAGAAATAGGATAGTTTTGAGCGTATTTAGGTCTATTTAACGTATGGATGCTGTAAAAAGGAACAACAGTTGGGGGCCGCAATGTTTCGCTTACGGATGCTTCAACTACAAGCTGAAAAACAAAGGAATTTCGTTCTTCAAGTGAGTGAAAATGAAATTTCTATAAAAAGAAAAAAAAATCATTCGTTTTGCGATGTTTTAGCGACTAATTTTCGTCCTGTTTTCGATCTTCGACCGTGTACGTTCTAGCTGTTCTTCATTAGTATGAAATTGAATTGGCTCTGCCTCCTCAAGCATGTAACTAATTCGACACTAAATTTGAACTGCAGGGGTGTGCGTTTCACTAAACATTGCTAATTTAGCAATATTGCTAATATATTGCTAAGTTCATTGTTAACGCTAAAAACGTGTCTCACTAAACATCATTTAGCAATATTGTTAACGCTTAGCAATATTGCGAAATATCAAAGTTTAGTGAAACGCGCCCCAGGTTAGCCGACTCTGCTCATACAACATACTAATAATTACTTCTTGATCTTTTTGATCCGTTGTAGATTTCACACATATATACACTATACACAGTGTTACCTAATCCTCTACAATTTCTGATTTAGTCCAATTCCGGGTGGCCCGGTAGTCGAGTGGTTAGCACAACGGCTTCACAGTGCAGAGGTCGCCGGTTCGCGTCCCGGTCCGGCCTCCCTGTGTGGAGTTTGCATGTTCTCCCCGGACCTGTGTGGGTTTTCTCCGGGTCCTCCTGTTTCCTCCCACACTCCAAAAACATGCATGGCAGGCAGATTGAACACTCCAAATTGTCCCTAGGTGTGAGTGTGAGAGTGACTGTTGTATGTCTTTGTGTGCCCTGCGATTGGCCATTCAGGGTGTCCCCCGCCTCGTGCCCGAAGACAGCTGAGATAGGCTCCAGCAACCCCCGCGACCCTAATGAGGAATAAGCGGTACAGAAAATGAGATGAGTCCAATTCCGATCACCAATTAAGTATGATCATTCTTTATGAATGTTATTTTTTTCACGTTTGAAGATTGGTTACAATCACACTCAAAAGATAATTATACTATGTATTTGAATCTTAAAGAGCTGTCATTTCTATTATTCATAACATTTTTAGACTCTGAATAAATATACATCAATAGTGGTGTATTTAATTGCAATTGTATGTTTTGGATTATAAAAAAATTATAATCCAAAGCATATCTGATCTTGAAAGTTGAGGTTTTTGGAGTTGTCCGACTTCACATCGTGCCGAAAGACGACGTGAGAGTGAAGTAGTTGTCTTCTAAGAATCATGAAACACTGGACGTGATGTTATTCTGTCCATTTGTGCCAATGGATGGTCCTCACATGAGATTAGCCTTGATGTTGAGAGTGGTGTGGGAGCTGTGCCTCAGGGATGGGAGGTTGTGAATTTGGGACATCGTAGATGACACACATCGTCTGTAGCGTGCCATCGTCAGTAGTGAGAGAGCTATAGAGAGAGATGTAAAGATAGATAGAGAGAGAAAGACAGATAGAGGTAGAGATAGCGAGAGGGTAGAGATAGAGATAGAGTGTAGAGAGAGAGAGAGTCAGACAGATAGACAGAGATATATATATAGAGAGATAGAGAGAGAGCTAGAGATAGATAGAGAGAGGGATAGATAGGAAGAGAGAGAGAGCTAGAGAGATAGATAGATATATATATATATAGAGAGAGAGATAGAGATGGGGAGAGAGAGAGACAGAGAGAAGAGAATCATCATAGATAGATATAGAGAGAGAGAGAGAAGTAATATCATCATAGAAATATATCATCCACAACACGAACCACGAGCACTGGAGCCCCGCAGGGATGCGTCCTCTCTCCATTGCTCTTCTCTCTCTACACAAACGACTGCACCTCAACGCACCCAGCTGTCAAATTCATAAAGTTCGCAGACGACACCACGGTCATCGGTCTCATCAAAGACGGCGACGAGTCTGCGTACCGACAACAAGTGGAGCAGCTGGAGCTCTGGTGCAGCCGTCACAACCTGGAGCTGAACACGCTCAAGACAGTTGAGATGATCGTGGACTTCAGGAAACATCCATCACCACAGCTACCCCTCACACTATCCAGCTGCCTTGTGTCAACCGTTGAGACCTTCAAGTTTCTGGGAATCACAGTCTCCCAGGACATGAAGTGGGAGGTCAACACCAACTCTATTCTGAAAAAGGCCCAACAGAGAATGTACTTCCTGAGGCTGCTAAAGAAGCATGGCCTGCCACAGGAGGTGCTGCAACATTTCTACACGGCTGTCATCGAATCCATCCTGTGTTCTTCCATCACCGTTTGGTTCGGCGCCGCCACAAAAATGGACAAAATCCGACTTCAACGGACAGTTAGGACGGCGGAAAAAATCATTGGCACCGCCCTACCCACTCTCGAGGACTTGCACACTGCAAGAATCCGAACAAGGGCGCGGAAAATCCTACTGGACCCTCCGCACCCTGCCCACCACCTTTTCCAGCTACTCCCCTCAGGCAGGCGCTACCGATCCATGCGCACCAAATCCAGCAGACATTTAAACAGCTTCTTCCCCCAAGCCATTAACTCTTTGAACTCTTCAACAGTAGCCAAAATGGAACTGTATAGTGCCACTTAGCAGTTTTTTTGACGACGATACTAGTGCAGCGTGTTCTACCGGAAACAAATTCCTTGTGTGTTCTACATACTTGGCAATAAAGATGATTCTGATTCTGATTCTGAGAAGAGAATCATCATAGATAGATAGATAGAGAGAGAGCTAGAGAATCATGAACCACTGGACGTGATGTTGGAGCTGTGCCTCAGGGATGGCAGGTTTTGAAAACATATTTAGCCACAAAGTATTAGAATTTCGTCGAATACCGGAAGAAAATCGACGAAAAACGAGCAAAAATTATTCATATGGTACGGAACTGTGTCAGAGGCTACAACTTGTGACGTCATCAGTGACGCCACGACCTGGTGACCGCGGGCGCAATGCTATTGCCTCCTTTGGGCACTTCTAAACCTGTCTATTTCTATGGCTTAAGCAGATAACAAAAAGTGTGTGTGTGCGCGTATGTGTGTACCAATTGGGCACAACAATCTAACCACTTGTATATCTTAGAAACAACATTTCTTACTTTTTTGCACAGTATGTTGATAGGCACAGAGCTGTTTCCAATATAATGGCTTTCCAATGGCAAAGGTGCTCTTTTTGGACACTGCACAAGATATATTATGGTTTTCTATTTTTTTTTTATTTTTTTTTAATTTTAGAGCCATGTCAATTTTGTGAATACATTAAAATAAATATTTAACACAGCTTTCAGAATACACACCCAAGCAAGTAAAATACCTAATTAGTGGCCTATATAAGTAAAGCAGACTTAAAGGACAACAGACACCATTTTTTTGTTTCCTAACTGACATAAGAACAACATTTTATAGCATCTAAAATACCCAAAACACGCAGGCTGATATTTTTAGTCAAATGCAAAACACCAATAAAAATGACTTAGTGTGCTGCTAAAACTGCAACAAATTGAGCTGCGAATTGAGGGTTTTCAGAAAGTCCCGCCCCCAGTTCATGGCGTCACGCCAAGACGTCTTGCCTTGCTCGAGAACCAAAACAATGGCTTCAGATTCGGAGAAGATGTTTTCTTGTTCCTCATCCGGTTATGAATATGATTCAAGTAGTTCTGAAGAGGAAAGCATAAATGTTTGCAATCAATTAAAGGAGTCCTCCCATATCAATTCGAGCCGTCAATGACAGCAAGCGTCCCAGACAAAGGCAGAAGATGGCGCCCACGCTCTGTTGGAAATGGACTGATTTGTCTGCTGGGAATTTGTGTCAGCGAATATCAAATAGTTGTCTTGGTGCAACACACAACGATTCACCATTATCGCGTTCTTAGTTTTCCTTCTAATTTCGCCATCAACATGAAGCTTTCAGACCAAACCAAGTACCGCAAAATGCATTGTGGGCGTTCCAAATGTGACGTCAGGTGGGGATCGTCAACTCGAAAACAAGACTTCCTGAATATTCAGCGTGAGTCTTAAAACGTAAAATATAGCTATATGTGGTGGAATCTTTGTAAAATACGCTCAGTAGAAGTCATTTGAAGTGATTTTACAAATTATGGACACAACTTGTCCGGAGGCGTCGGTTGTCCTATAAGCTCTCCCTTGACATGAGCAGAGCAATCTTGATGACCAACTGTGACTTTGCCCTTACCATTAGTTCATGATAATGTAGTCATTCGAATATAGAACCATTTACCCCCTTTACAGATACAGTAATTTGTATTTAAGGCATATATCTAGTTAAAGGTCTCCGTGTTGATGGATAAATGCTTTTACCACATGGCTTTTGCAACATTCAGCAGCGGAACCTATTTTCATTGTCTGAAGAACTTCTGCTGTTGATTTCCATGTTAGGATCTAATGCAGTTTGGTTTTAAATTTCAATAAATGATTTCATGTGAAGCAGGCGTTGGATTTAACAATTAATCAGTCGTATACAATTGGACCACCAAAATGACCAGGAAACATCCAAGGAATTTTTGCTTTTGGTTGTGTTTCCAGGATATTCTGGCCTCCGAGCGAGACCATCTCAAGCAGGAACTCGACTTTGTTGTTGGGCAGACTCAAATACTGCAAAAGGAGAAAACTGCTCTTTCACAGGAGCTGAAGGATAAAGCAGACCTGGAGGAATTTGTCGCACTTGAAGAAAAGATAAGAGATGAACATGAGGTAATTGAGGAAATGCGTTCCTCAAAATGCAATCAGGTTCTTTTGTGTTTTGATTACGGGCAACATTTTCAAAACTATTGTCTGATTAAAACTGACATGCAAAACAAACCCCTAAAATATGTTGTGCAATCTGCCAATGTGATATATTTTTTTAATAAGTGGTTTTGCGGGTGGCATTTTCAAAAGGGAACAACATGCTGCTTGTTTTTAAACCTTTGCCTTTCAAAACTCCAAGACTCTCTTTGTGTATCAATGTGCAAGCTTAGTGATATTGTTAAAAGGGGGCAATTTCTTTAATTTTGCCGTTTTCTGAAAACTGCGACAAGAAATAACTGAAACTTTTATTTCTAGCTATGAACATCTTAAATGAACGTGAAATGTAAAAGAATGACAGTACATGTACTTGTGGTGAAACCTTACATATTTTAGGATCTGTTGGCATATTGACTTGTGCGGTCTAAAACCTTCCACTTATGTATTGACTGGTGAAATATTTATGATCTTGCAGACTGAGTTGGAAAACAAAATTTGCTCATTGAAGGAAGCTATGAAAGCCCGTGATCTACAATGCATGGAACTTAAGGTGAGGTGGCTGAGAATTCACACTTTTTGCAACTAATCAGGGACATGTAAATAGTAACAGTACCACATAATTTCAACGATTCAATTTAAAAAAAAAAAAAAAATTCTAGTTTTATCCATTTTCAGTAAAGGAGCGGCACATAAAAAAATCACATATGTTTATGTATGTATTTATTTATTTAGAAAAATCTGGAGACTGCTTCTCAAGAGCTGGTGAAGAAAACCCAAATTGCTGATGATCTTCAACAGATGGTACAGTGGAATATTTGTATGCCGATGTACAGAACATTATACAATTTTTTTCAGAACAGTTTTTTTTTCTCTTTTGTTTAGCACCAGAATGAAACATTGACAAAGCAATACCATAATTTCTCTACATTAAAAATATACGAATAAATCATAGATATACACACACGGTTGCCACATTCCCCCATATTATGTACTGTAACTAAATGATTATCTGCACGCATTGTTTGTAGGATTTATATTGATACAAGGAGTTTTCGTTTCCTTATTTCAGTGTGGTATGGATTTGGCGAAAGAAATGGCAAAGCTTCGTCTTTCGCTAGCTGACTCGGAGGCTCTTGGCTTAGAAACAAAGAAAGAATGGGCAGTTCTGCGCACTGAAAACATTGCCCTTGAAGAGTTGAAGGTTAAGAACAAATTCTACAAAATATTCAAACTTCCCTCATTCTAAAACATTTGGGTTTGTCATCAATTTTGATATGAGAGTTTTTTGTTTCTGAGGCTCATTTTCTTGTCGTTACCATCTTTACTTCAGATGACCATGACAGTGAGCCATGAAAAGATGGAGGCCGAAGTCAACAGCCTACGCTTTCAACTTGAATCTGAAAAATCTCATTTCAAGAAAATGCAGGGGGATCTCCAGAAAGAGCTTAATGTTGTGTTTAATGAGAACATCAAGCTAACCACTTTGCTTGACGGCAAGATCCCCAAAAGTAGGTTTTCCGAAATGTCGTAATGCAAATGCCGGGCCCTACTAATCGTCAAAGTGGCCCAGCCTAACTGCAGTACATTTTCAGAGTGATGGCAAGTTATGAAATGATTTCCATACCCAGATATCATGGATAGTGTGGAACTCGAGAGAACAGTGTCCGAACTGCAAAAGGAGCTTGCGGCATCTCAAGAAACTGAGGGAGAACTGAGAGCTCAGCTGCAGGAACTAAAGTCACTTCAGGCTCTCCCATTTGAAGAGAATAACCCGGAAAATCAGGTTTGTTTTTGAACCAATACGTGAAGCTCATACCCTATTTTTGGGGCCGAGGGAAGTCATTTTCCAAGGTCACAATGCTCGCAAGTGCACTGCCCTTTATTCTGCTTTGACGAAGTAAGAAAAAGCTTAAAACTAGAGATATTCTGAACTCATTCCGTGCCATTCACGAATTTATTTGGAAATTGAAAATATGACTTAGAGCGCCATTCCCAAATTAGTTCGGTTGTTCTTGCCTGGATGCCGATAAAGCACTGACCTCTGTCAATGTTTTTCCCTTCCACAAGGGGCAACATTTCCCCTTTTTCCATGTTTGCGCTTTGATGCAGCGTCAGCTGTTGTTCAAGCCCTATATATACCAATATGTATGTATTGCATTGTATTTTGGACAGCCACCCTCATTTCAAGCTCATATACCTCCAAACCAATATAATTTAGGAAATAACTTTTTTTTTTTTTTTTTTTTTTTTTTTGTCTGTTTCTTACGCTGCATTGAATGTTTATGTAGCCCTAAAACTCAATATTCTGTGGGTCCTGGAATTCGAGTGACAATGACAAAAACCCTGGCACTTTAGTGAACATATTTTTACCCACGTCTGGCAGTGAATGAGTTCAATTAAGATGCCCAAAAAAGTTTAAACATCACATAATCTGTCTGACTTTCACATTGTTGCATTAAAAAAAAATCCTTGATGTACTTACTGTAAGTGGGGTTGTGACAAACTAGGCTACATTTTTGTGGTCGACGCAAGCAAATTAGACTTTTTTTTTTTTTAAATACAGTGTTGTTGAAGTTATCATTCAAAAGTGCAAACACTCGAAGCGGTAAAAAAAAGTTGGATATCATTTGCTATTTTCTAAAAATCTTTGCGAAATCTCTGACTTGATCCGTGTCTGAAAATGGGCCTCATTCATTATTCATAGTAATGCATATGATAAAAAGGAAGTTTCAGAAAATGGCACATTAATAAGTAGACAAGAACGAGTGAGCACTTGCTCTCAAAAAGGTTGGTGAACTCAGCTGTAAATGTAGTTTGAAAGCACAGTATAATGAAAAACCTTGTGTGGTGTTCAGATTTCTGCTGAAGACACTGAGAAGAAAGAATTGCTGGTTGCAGCGCTTACAGAGGAGAGAGACCAGCTCCGGATGGATCTAAAAGAAAATATAGATATGGTCAGTTTTCGTCCTAGCTCTCGACTAAATGTCATTTCTATCTCAGCATTTTTTGGTAAGTTTTTTTGTTTATTTGTTGTCAAAACAGATGATTGAGAATCAAGAGGAGCTCAGAGCGGCACTTGGGAAAATAGCTCATCTAAAACAACAGCTCAAACAGCTGGAAGATTCGCAAACATTCAACTCAGAAAAGCCTTTTGATGACATGACAACAGCGCTTGAGGCACTCCAAACACAAGTCAGTGTTTTTTTTTTAAAGCAAAGCAATCGTACATTATTGTACCTGCTTCCACCGCTCTCCTATTATGGTGACTTCAGCTAATGAGCCAAGTGTATCTGTTACAAGGTTGGAGTGTGTTGGGTGGCTTTGCAAATTGAAAAACACCATTTACTCCATTACTATTAGTCTTTTTATTTTATAGACTGTTTGTTGACCTGATTATGCCGACTTGAGCAATCCAGCCAGTACTGATTTTATCCTAATCTTACCTTTAGATTTTTAACCAGACAGTCACATTTGTTTTTCCATTACAGAAAGAGCAACATGAGGCTACACTAAAAGAAGTTAGTGAGCAGAAGAGTCACCTAGAGGGAGAGCTGCAGCAACTTGTTGATGGGGTAGATGAATGCTCTGCTTTGTTTCCACATTGTAAAATAACGTTTTGAAGATCATGAAATGATTTCAACATCGACTGTTTTGCGACTGATTTGGGACATTTGAAACTGTGTGTCTGTATGTGTGTCTGTGTGTGTGTAAAACATTAGGCTGCAAAGAATGAAAGCCTTCTACATTCCCTCCAATCTCAGCTTCAAGATCAAGTTCAAAGAAATAATGAAATTGAAAGAATGGGTCAAGAGAAACAAACTCAGCTGGAACATGAAGTTTGTTGAAACTTTGTTTATTTATTTATTTGTTTATTTTAGCTGGGCTCCCTTTAATATGCATTTCATTGTTTCCTCATTTTTAGGTTGAAAAATCTCAAAATCTTCTCCAATCTATCCAAGATGAGTTTGAAGATTTGAAGCTGAAGAATTCTACTCTTGTAAAAGTAACGGAAGAGAAGGAGTCTGATTTAAAGCAAAGTGTAAATAATTTCTCATCGTGATGTAATTTTTTTCCAAGTGGTTTGGCCATCTGTTGTGTGCTGTAGAAAGTTATAAAATAGCCTTCTTTTAAACAGATAAAGACTTTGAGTGAAGAGCTTGCAACTGTGAAAGCAGAGAGAGATGACCTATGTTTCAACAAGGAAGCTGGACATCAGTGTTTGATGGAAGAGACTCAGGGGTTGCAGTGCAGAGTGATGTCGCTCATTGAAGAGAGGGATCAGCTCCTTAATAAGGTGGAGGAACTGAGACAGGGCAAGCTACAGCTCAAAACAGATCTGGAGGAAAACATGGAAATGGTAAGGGACTTTGCATATCTTTATCAACAACCCATCCATTTGGAATGGTACTTCAGTTAAAGATAAATACCTGTACATAAAAACCAAGCCTCAGTTCACACTTCCTTGGGATTTTTTTTTTGCATCAAGATTGATTTTGAAGTGTAATACATTTAATTTGAGTATTGGTCTTCCTTAAAATAGAATGTATGACATTTTTATGGAAATCAATTACTTGCTATTCTCGTTGGGGCTTTATTCCTTCTCGCCTCCAGATCGCGAAGAATTACTGTCAATTAGGTGTGCACTTTCAGCCAAAGCACATACTGTAGATGTTGAAAATTTGTCAAAATACATAACATTTATACTGCTTGCTTTGACAAAGCCTTTGTCCTGCCGTATTACCATTCTATTTTGTATGCATTATATACTTTCTGAATTACCTTTGTTGTGATACGATTGATATGACTATTGTTCCAAAAATCTCGTGACACAAAATTTTTCCCTTCTGAACACAGGGTATAGACAATATGTATATGCTTTTAGATAATTGCACTGTGATTGCTCATTTTGAGAATGTGGATTATTTTCAGCGGACTGAGTACCAGGCGGAGCTCATAATGGCTCAAGAAAAGATCAACGTTCTACAGGAAGAAGTCAGCCTGTTGATGAAAGAAAAAGACACTGGCAAATGCCAAGAACTTCAAAATCAGGCACGGGTTACTGTTATTAAATCTTTGTTATAATCTTGGGCATCTAGCTAAAGTGAAGTCTCGCCTTCTCAAAAGCACTTTGAAACGTGATTTCATGCCTTCATCACATCTTGACGACGTTACAGTAATGTGTTTTACTTTGAAATCAGCCAATCCTCTACAAAGCAACTCCAGTTGCTGCTTCTCACCTCTTAACTGATACTCATAAGAGGGAGCACATAATCCTATAATTCATTTTCAAATATTTTAATGGCCTCGCCCCACGTTACCTTTCTGAGCCCCTGCGTACTTCCCCATTGAATCTGAGATGCAAAACAAATACTCTATGAGGTATAGAGATATAAGCGGAGGCTCAGAGCAGAGTGGACCTTTTCCGTTGCTGGTCCATTGTCTTGCTCACTATTTTACATTGCTATTTTTTGTATGCAGTCATAGTCTTTCCAACTAATCCTAAATCTCACATCATCACAGATTCATGGGCTCTCTGAGGAGCTTGAGAATGTGGTCACAGAGCGAGACAGTATCCAGTCCGAGATGGAGAAGCTGGTGTGTCAAGTGGCATCTCTCAATGAACAGTGTGATCAGCTGCACGGCCGACTTCAGGTAATGGGGAAAAGAGACAAACCAGTCCGAAACACAACAGGAGGTGAACACAAGAACACGCCATCTTGAAGTTTACGATTGTGATCAAGTTTACGTATCTGTTAAAGAACCTAATGTCATGGGTTTCTCGAGTTTTTGATAGTTTGCCCCCAAAAACACACATTCATGATATTTGGCCTATTGGATTAACAGAAAAGGAACCAAATCAGATGGATCAAAAATATACATACAGCAATGCTAATATTTGCTTACGTGTCTCCGTTGGCCATTTTAATCCAATGCTTTTGGTCACCATCCACACATTTCTGACAAGCTTTGTGGTTGATTCTTTGACCACTCTGAGCAGACTTGGTGCAGTTCAGTTACGCTTGTTGGCTTTCTGACAAAGTCTTGACTCTTCAGCAGTGTCCATTGACAATGGGGTTTAAGCCATCTGGGCTCTGGGAATTCCGTTCTAAACATTGTAATCTGATTTAGCTATTCCATAACCACTCTTGATATGTGTTTAGGGTTGTTCTCCTCTTGGAACACAACACTACGGACCCACTCTCAAATGCCTTGCTGATGATTTTAGGTTATTGTATCTTGAAAAAGATACAATCCACCTTTATTATTCTATTTAGTATGTTGAAAGCACCCGTTCAGGGGGCAGCAAAACGGCATACTAACCTGCCAACTCGCAATACTAAACCGCATTAGGCATAGTGTAGTTAGGCTTAAAGGCCTAACTTTTGCTCAGTTTGCACAGTTGCTCTTGGGACCTGCAGATGCTTGAAAATTGTTCCAAGTGACATGTCTATTTTTGACCCCAAAAGATGTGACCAAACCTGCCAACTCGCAAAGTAAAAAACAACCAAATGTAATGTTTTTTGTTGGTTTTTTTTCTTTTTAAATCTGATTTGTACAAATATGCTCATGTTCTTTCCACGTGTCTGCCCCCCACCCACAAATAGGAGGAAAAAAATAGTGACTAGGTAAATCCGCTGTAATACAGCAAAACATGGATGTAATTTCACATGTGGTTTGTCATCGACTGCATTTAAATATTAGAAAATGTCACAAATAATTACAGGAAGCATGCCACTTCACATTTTAAAGCTTTCTCTATAATTCAACCCCATGTTTGTTCTTTCTAACACCCCCCCCCCCCCCCCCCCCCCACCTTGACAGATCAGAGCTTCATCTGAAAAACTTGAGTGTGTTGAAGCTGACCAAAACACCCCACAGGCTGACCCTTCGGACAACCTGGAGCACAAAATTATGTCTCTCATTGAGGAGCTAGCTCAGTGTCAGCAGACACTGGAGAGATTAAATCAGGAGAAAAAAGAGATGGCTGTAAAGCTAGAGGATGCGACAGAAACGCATCAAGCAGAGGTTTGCAAAATTCCCCCTTGTGGGACGAATAAATGTTTTCTGAAATTTACTAAACAAAGGCATTGACTGTCCAATTCTTGCAGAAAATGCACTTAATTGAGAAAATCAACGTGCTTGAAGCAGTTCTACTAGTTCAGAAGGAAAGTCCAGATCAGAGCCCCATGAAGGACTTGGAGAACCTGACGCGCAGAGTGCAATCTCTCAGTGAGGAGCGAGCTCAGTTGCAGGAAACACTGGAGATACAAAAAAAGGAAAACGATCAGCTTGTAGCAAAGCTGGAGGTTGTAACAGAAACATATCGAGTGGAGGTTAGTTACATTAATATTGTATGATTTTTAATCAAAATGGACTAAGCAAAGGCATTGACTATCATTTTGTTCTTGGTAGGAAATGCATTTAACTGAAAAACTCAACATAATTGAAGCTGAGAAAGATGTTCTACTGGCTGAGAAGGAAGGCAGATTTCAGAGCCCCGCTGATGAAGTTGAGAAGCTGACATGCAGTGTGATGTCTCTCAGTGAAGAGCGAGTTCAGTTGCAGGAGACACTGGCTGGCCTCAATCAGGAGAAAATTCAACTTGCGACAAAGCTAGAGGATATGATCAAAGCATTTGAAGCGGAGGTTTGTTGCACCGTAAAGACTGTTTGCATGCTTTTAATGTCTTTTTCAGCTGACAAAACAGAACATATTTTCCTTTGCAGAAAATGTGTTTAATTGAGAAGATTAGTGCGGTTGAAGCTGAGCAGGAAAGTCAATATCGCAGCTCTTTTGAGGAGCTTGAAAAACTGAATTGCACAGTGAAGTCTCTCACCGAGGAGCGAACTCAATTGCAGGAGACACTGGAGACACTCAATGAAGAGAAAAATCGGCTCACAGCGAAGCTCGACGATGTGACAAAAACGTGTCAAACTGAGGTCTGTTTTTTTTTTTCCAAACACCTTTTATCAATTGTGTTGTCAGGGCATTTTTGGAATGTAAATTTTCCATTCATTGTGCCAAGAACCCTCACATGCTCACCATTGCTTAACAAGCACTCCTAACTCCGATGGGAGCCTATCAGTTTCGGATAAATAAGCCCCATCCTAATGGCAGATCAATGTCCGCTTCAGGCTGTGACTGACAGTGATTTCCCCACCCTCAATAACTCGAACACAGGAACCCAACACATCAAAATAGGTGTTAGGATAAAGGCAACCCACGGACATGAACAATTAAGGCAGCGATTTAATTTAAAAAAAAAAACTAAATGTGTGAGTGTATATATATATATTAATACTACCTGGAAGTCGAGTGGTTAGCACACCGGCTTCTCAGTGCAGAGGTCATGAGTTCAAGACCCGGTCCGGCCTCCCTGTGTGGTGTTTGCATGTTCACCCGAGCCCGCGTGGGTTTTCTACAGGTCCTCTGGTTTCCTCCCACATTCCAAAAACATACATGGCAGGCTGATTGTACACACCAAATTGTCCCTAGGTGTGAGTGTGAGCGCGGATGGTTGTTTGTTTCTATGTGCCCTGCGATTGGCTGGCAACCAATTCAGGGTGTCCCCTGCCTAGTGCGCGAAGGCTGCTGGTACAGGCTCCAGCATCCTCCGCGACCCTAATGAGGTTAAAGCGGTACTGAAAATGGATGGATGAATATATATTAGTGCTGTCAAATATGCTGTAAAATATTTCATTATGATCAAATTTATGGATTTACATTTCAATCAGTCATAATCACAAATTTACATCTGTTCCAATTTTACTTTGCTTTCTTATTGTCCTATTTTTCTCATTTTAATGCCGCGTATCCCTTTCCTTTGTGATAAATATAAACATTTACTGAAGCAATTTGGATTTTCAATTTTAAAGAACATTTTTTTTTAACTTAGAGGAGTTATTCACACTGCACAACCGTCCATCAATCAGTGAAAACATTTGTCACAACAGCTCCTTTAACAGCCTTTTTAAGGAATCAAAACAAAACAATATAAAATGTGAAGGTGGACATCTAAGGTGAACTCGTACTCAGCCTATGGTGCAGTTACACCATGGCTCAATACTTCATTTTTCTCAAGTTTGCTTTTAACAGAGCAGAGAAGCTATCTCTATTCACCAGAGGTTCACCAACCACTGGCAATTCGTTGTGTGGGTGTTATATGCCATGTGATTGATTTCAGCTCAAGTCGAGCTGTGGACAATGTTGACAGGCTTGTAGCCACATAAATTGTCTATGGGTGCAGAAAATTTGTTCTTGGCTGTGTTATCCATTTTCCCCCTTTTGAGATTCTCATACCTGTTTGGCTTAGACCAGGGGGTGGAGTAGTCACATTAGCTGTGTGCTTGGCCATTAAGTGGCATTTCAAACTTGATGTACTACGATGACTGCTCAGTTTAGGACTGCAAAACACTTTTGGTCTTGTCAGTGAAACCATCTGGCAACCTTTTTCCAAGTAAACCTTCCAATCAAAAGCTTTTTCAGTGTCTTGAGCTGTCATCCACACAAACCTGTGCGGATGGCCTGTGGACCTGTGCAGCGCACTCATTGTTTTGTTTCAGGTTTATTTTAGTGTGAGGTGGTGCCGCAATAGCCTCACAAAAAAAATCAAGTTAAATTTAATGCCGGTAATAATACATTATGCATTCTGATTCTGATTCTAATAATGCGTTAAAGTGACAGCACAATTTTTCCTTTGTAGAAAATGTGTTTAATTGAGAAAATCGAAGGAATTGAAGCTGAGCAGGAAAGTAGATGTCAGAGTTCAATTGAGGAGCTCGAGAAGTTGAATTGCACAGTGAGGTGTCTCACCGAGGAGCAAGCACAGTTGCAGGAGACACTGGAGAGACTCAATGAGGAGAAAAACCAGCTCACAACGAAGCTAGACGATGTGACAAAATCATGTCAAGCGGAGGTTTGTTGCATCGTAAACACAGTCGGCTTGATTTTAACATTCTTGTGAAACTGACTAAAAGGTGTAAACTGTTTTATGCAGAATATGTGTTTAATTGAGAAAATCAGAAGAATTGAAGCTGAGCAGGAAAGTCGATGTCAGAGCTCCTTTGAGGAGTTGGAGAAGCTGAATTGCACAGTGAGTTGTCTCATCGAGGAGCGAGCTCAGTTGCAGGACACGTTGGGAGAACTTGAATGGGAGAAAAAACAACTCAAAACGGAGCTGCAGGACAAGGTAGGCACAGTACAATTATGTTTTATTGTAATTCCAAGTCAGTTGTTTGTTCAAAATAGAAACTCCTATAGACAATTTTCGAAGCGTTACAAGATTGTTGATCGTCAATCACGGGCCTCCACAATGCAAGAGTAGATTGAGCAAAAAAATGGAGAGCAACCTTCAACAAGAGTTCTCAGTCATGGGCATTTTTAAAACTTTGTGAAGATCAGTTGTGACAACTTATAAAGAATAGGCCATGGACATCAAAGCAGGCAACATATCTTCTAAAGCAGGGGTGGGCAAGCTTTTTGACTCGCGGGCCACAATGGGTTCTAAAATTTGACAGTTTAGTTTTAAAAAGGACTAAATGTTTCCCCTCTGCCCCCAGGTACAACAGCTGGAAGAGCAGCTAAACATATTAAAGGAAAATGAAACGGCGGTTCAAGCGGAGGCATTCACATCACAGCAGGTTTGCTTGAACTCTCTTTTTATGAAATGTTATTTTGGTGTGTACCCCTAAAGCGAGCTGCTGTGTGCTCTATATAATTATATGCTCTTTATATAGAGATATAGAGTATATATTTTTAGGCATGCCCAGGCATGGCTGAATGGGGGGAAAACACCACTTTTGGGGATAATTTTGGTGAGGAATTCATGTTTTTACTTGGCTTGAAGCTTAATTTATTAGGTATAATAATAGCTTTAAGTTTTCTCTTCTTTACACAACGTTAAATTGCCTTAAATTTAAATTTAACAAAGGTAAGCAAAATGTTGCACACGTTCCAACTGTTCCATATTTATTTTTCTCTGTTTTATTTAAACGTCTTGCTGCATTTCTCCACTGCAATAAAAGTGCACAGTTGTTTTCAATGTCAGATGAACAATGGTCATTGCCTCAGTGCTTAAAGGTCTTGCTTTGCTCGAGAATCAAAACAATGGCTTCAGATTCGGAGAAGATGCTTTCTTGTTACTCATCCAGTTGTGAATATGATTCAAATAGTTCAGAAGAGCAAAGCATACATGTTTGCAACCGATTAAAGAATTTATTCCGTGTCATTTTGAGGCATCTGGAAAGACATGTAGCACCCAAAAAAGGCAGAAGATGGCGACAAAGCTCAGTGTAAATGGGCTGATTTTTCTCCTGGGAATTTTTGTCAGCGAATATCAAATCGTTGTTCGGTGCAACACACAACGATTCACCATCGCGTTATTTATGCGTTTTCCGTCTAATTTCGCCATCAACACAAAGTTTTCAGACCAAACAATGTACCGCAAAATGCATTGATGTGATGAAAGGACTGCTACAGTGTGTCCTTTCTCGGTCTGGGGCGTTCCTTCCGTGACGTGACGTCAGGACTCGTCACCAACTCAAAAACGTGATGTCAGGTGGGGATCGTCATCGACTCGAAAACAAGACTTCCGGAATATTCAGCGCAAGTCTTAAAATGTAAAATATAGCTATATGCGGTGGAATCTCTGTAAAATACGCTCAGTAGAAGACATTTGAAGCGATTTTTACAAATTATGGACACAACTTGTCCGGAGGCGTCGGTTGTCCTTTAATTAACCGTGGTTTTGCTTCATCATTCAGCAATGAATTTATCAACACTGCACCATTTTTGAGCTTGTTGACACTGAAGTGTTCACTACCCTGTCATTGTTCACTTTTTAGATGCTCATTGACTCAAATGCAACCATCTCTTTACTCAATAAGAAGCTTAGTGGCCGTGAGCGGGACTTAATCGGGTCCAGAGTGACACTGTCATCAAGGCTGCACAACTCAACCATGCAACTTCAGGTAATGCGTTGGGTTGCATTTGTACGGTGTGTGGAAGAAGTGAAATCATCTCTTTACTTTCATGTTACAAGCTTGCCCAACCCAGAATGTACTTGATTGATACCCCTCAAATGATTTACAGGAATTATTTGAAAGACTACATCAATTTATTGATGAATCGAGTCAACCACATCCAGCATTCAAAGGTGACATTCAGTGCGTGGAAAATTTCCTAAGTGATGAAGACCATGACACTTTTCCTCACGCAATAGTGAAGGCCCACAACATTGTCTGTGGGCTGGGACTCAAGCATTTGAGGACTCTTCGGAATCTTATTGTAAATATAACTAAATATTCTTTCAATTTCGCATTTCCTTGATGTCCTTTATTGACGAACAACATTTACAAAATTCTGGTCTTTGCTTTTCTAGGATGTCCTTCTGGGAGATGCGAGAATGTACAAGAGGATTTTTCAGGAGTTGGTCAATATTGATGTCTGTATTTTTGAAGAGTGGCGCTCGCAAGATGTATTGCGATGCAAAGCTGACTTGGACTGTTGCTCAGACCAGGAACACATCTTTGATGAACTGGTTTCAAAAAGGCAGTTCTATGTGCAGGTGAACGTCTCCATATCAAATTGTACACTCATCTCCAGCAAATTCACCTACTCATACCAAAGCAATCCAAATTTGACTTGGCAACAAGATTGTCGCAAAGCACTAGTTTTGACTAAATTAACTTTTCAAATAAAATATATTGCTGTGGTTCACAAAGTTAAATTACTTGTTGCGTCACTTCATTCAGAAAAGTCATGTTTTGCCACCATCACATGGTCCCAAGGAACTGTGTGGGAGTTGGGAAGTCAAGCAAAAACACTGCTTTTCTACCCTCTGCCGCATTTATTATAAATATTTTTAGGCAATGTGATGGGCGGTACAAGCTAAATTGAACAGCAGTTATTACCAATTAAAATGTATGGTACATTTTCCATTTAATCTGTTCTTATGGTCAATTTGTTTTTGTGGTGGGGATATCAATGACTGGCCATTTATCCAATCTGCAGTGCTCCGGGAATGACTGTACGGGCATAACCTCTTGATTTTTTTTCTGCTTTCAAACCTGACAAACATGCGTGGTTTTACAGAAAATTGAGGATATTTTGGAGAAACTCTGGTCCGGCTTGGATTATTACCGAAACGAAGTTTCCGCTGAGGCCGAAGAAAGGAGCAGATTCTTAAAGTTGATGCAGGATGAGCAGGCCAGGCCACCAATTGTTGTCAGTCGAATGCACAGCCTCTTTACCGCTGAGGCTGACAGCAGGTCCGCAGTGTTGCAAAGCAGACAAATCTATTTGCAGGTATGTTTTATATACAGTGGTACCTCGGTTCTCGAACGCCTCACAGTTCGAACAAATCGGTGTTCGAACAAAATATTCGAGATATTCTTGCTTCGGCGTTCGAACATCAATCGGTGTTCGAACGCCAATACGACGCGTGAGTGTGTACACGAGGGAGGGGAGCTGAGCGGCGCACGGGAGTATCACTTAGAGGTTACCACTAAGAGGACTCCACTTTCATAGCGGCTTTCAAAACTTTGAAGTACACTTTTGAGTCAGGGTGTAGTCCGAAGCAGGCTTCTGATTGGCCGCCGGTGCCGAGTATGCAAATTGCCAAACGAACGTTCGAAGACGCGAAAAATTATGACACATAATGTTTGTTAAATCCTCGCGCAAATTGCCAAACGAACGTTCGTTTGGCAATTTGCATACTCGGCACCGGCAGCCAATCAGAAGCATGCTTCGGACTACACCCTGACTCAAAAGTGGACTTCAGAGTTTTGAAACCCGCTGAGAAAGTGGAGTCAACGTGGCTCGAAGCGATTTGTTACCCGCTTACTACGCCAAAAAGCAAATGGCACACGAGGGTGCAAAATGATGCAATCCCGGAAGATGACATATATTTACGGGACGCAGGGAAAATACCTTGGATCGGATACACTCGCGCATCGATGGAAGAGTCCAGGTACGGTGGCGAGGTGAAATCATCCAGAATTGGCGGCATTGGCGAGGTGATCGCGAACCGTATAAATGCCCTGTGTGCGTGATTAGAGAATTGACAGCAGGTGGAGAACGGCCGGCAGAGGCAGCCCCCCCTCCTCGCTGTCAACTCGCAAGTGACAGGAGCAAAGAGGTGGTTTCGGTGTTCGAAAAAAATCACTTTTCGAACAGGGTCCTGGAACGAATTATGGTCGAGAACCGAGGTACCACTGTAGTACTTATTTGTTTTTTTCTAGCAGTCTTTGGGGGCGGGTGCTTGCCTATGCATACAAAGCTCATCATCTCTCTGAACTCCTTACAGAGCATCGTTGATGACCGCAATGTTCGGTGTCAAGAATTGCAGCAGGTGACAGCACAGGCTCAAATCCAGTTGGAAGAAGAAAAAAGCAAGCGTGTCACTCTGCAAGAGAAGCTGGAGGAAACTCCAGCAAGACCAGAGCTGACTTTGCTCAGTAACAACAGGGAACTTCTTTTACTCCATCAAGCTGAGGAGAGAGTCAAAGTAAGTACAAGCTTACGAACTTAATTGGTTCCCCGAAAGTGTGTGTAAGGCGAAAAGTGTGTATTCCAAACATAAATGTCCCATAGGAAACCATTAACATAAGAATAATCCGTTCCCAGCATTTTCTACTAAATAAGCCTTAAAGGACAACCGGCATCTCTGGACAAGTTGTGTCCATAATTTGTAAAATGGCTTCAAATGACTTCTACTATATATTTATATATTTTACGTTTTAAGACTTGCGCTGAATATTCAGGAAATCTTGTTTTTGAGTTGGTGACGAGTCCGTACGTGACGTCACTAAAGGAATGCCCCCTGACCGAAAAAAAACACTCATTCTAGCGGTCCTTCCATCACGTCAATGTATTTTGCCTTATTGTTTGGTCTGAAAACCTTGTGTTGCACCCAAAAGCCGCCAGAAGAGGGTGTCCAAACTCCATATAAGGAATTTATCAGCCTGGATCTGGTGATCGTTTCTCCCCAATGTTGCCTCAAAATGGCATGGAATAAATTCTTTAATCGATTGCAAACATGTATGCTTTCCTCTTCAGAACTATTTGAATCATATTCATAACTGGAAGTGTAACAAGAAACCATATTCTCCGAATCTGAAGCCATTGTTTTGATTCTCAAGCAATGCAAGACGTCTTGCCGTGACGTCACAAACTGGAGGCGGGACTTTCTGAAAATGCCCAATTCGCAGCTCAATTTTTTGCAGATTTTGGACACTTTAAGTCATTTTTATTGGTGTTTTGCATTTGAATAAAAATATCATACTGCGTGTTTTGGGTATTTTAGATGCTATAAAACGTTTTTCTGATGTCAGTTAAGAAACAAAAAAGTGACGTCAGTTGTCCTTTAAAACTACACAAAACATACCTTATTATATGTATAATAAATGTGCTATTGTATTGTAATTAAATAAACTGTACTGTATAATTTTGTCGTTTTATTTACCTTTTGTGATGGTCGTTGATAGCTTAATGGAATCTTAATGGAATGGGAGGAGGTGGGAGGGAGAGTCACATTCCATAAGGACTGTAGGAAGGAGGGTTAGCCTATCTTTCATAGGCTTATGCCCAGGGATGGACTTCTCTTCCTATAAAAGTCCGGTTAGGCATCTTTTTCCAAAAAAACACCGTTTTCATCAGCATTAAACACTTGATGAGGAACGTAGCCTTCTTTTTCCACCATCTTGAGGAATGATTCCTTGTAAGCTTTGGCAGCTTCATCGTCAGAACTGGCTGCCTTACCATGACGAATGACACTATGAATCCCTGTACGACGCTTAAAGTTCTCAAACCATTCGTCGCGAGCCTTGAAATCATCAATGGATGTAGTATACTATTTGTTTTCTCACCTTTTTCCTTGTAATCCTATGAAGCTCTGTCACCTGTTTCATGTGCTCACTGTGCTTGTTTCTCTAACCCCTCCTCCTTCTCCACACTGCTGTGTGTCTGTAATCCCCCCTCCTCTACCACGGATATATATATATATATATATATATATATATATATATATATATATATATATATATATATATGTGTGTGCAGGAAAACCTTTTTAAATGTTTGTTTGTTGTTTATTTTTGACTGACTTTTGTATTGGCAAAATAGTAACATGTTATCTTTGTCAGGCTTTGTCTCTAAAGAATGAGCAGCTCCAAGAGGCTCAACAAAAAAATTACAGCTGCATTTCTGGCTACAAGATGGACATTCAGCAACTCCAGACAGAACTTGTGACAAGTCGTGGTCAGGTTGAAGAATTGAAGAATGGCATCAGAACCCTGGAGAGTCAACTGCAAGACTCTGAGGTTGGTGAAAACCTCACTAATTAAAGTATACGGCGGGGTAGTATAAGTACTCCATCATTCAGAATTACCTCTCACACACTCCAATAATACCTCTCTGAAACTTTAGATTTTTGGCATCGTTTATACACACACACACACACACACACACACACACACACACACACACACACACACACAACTGAAACTCCCCACCGAAACACTCTTGCACAGAATGCAGTTTTTCTGTCACATACTGTATAGTGTACAAGTGAAACACTCACACTAAAGAGTGGTCTTCTTTCAAAAGTAAAACCTCGCACATTACTGAAATGCTTTGTCATCTCCACATTGATTTCCTCATAGAAATGTGCGCCACCTTCAATTGCCGAGCTACAGAAAGCTCAAGCTCAATTGTTCATGAAGGAAATGGAGCTGAGCATTGCTTCCGATAAACATCGGCAAGAGTAAGGACCGGCCACCATTGCCTGTACCATAATTCCCCTGTTCTTAACATTCTGTCCCGTCTCTCAGGATCGAGAGGCTGACCACTGTACTGCATGTGAAAGAAGAATTAGTGAGGAAACTGAAGGAATCGCTAAGGACAGTGCAGCAGCAAGGGGAGGAGTCATGTAAGCAGTGGCTCTCACGCTTAAACTTTATAGTCTTATGCTGAAAAGATACTTAGAGGACTATAATGGTAGCAAGAGTTCTTCCAAAATTAGACATATGATTGCAATACTACCTCAACTATGCATAGTGTTAAGACTGTGCTTAAGTATCGGGCATCAGAATCAGAAAACCTTTATTCGTCTCACAATGGGGAAATTTATCTGATTCAGTTAACGTATATTGCAAATAAATATTAAAAATGCTACCTGAATACATGTTTGAAAAGAAGTGGAAATGTTTTGTTCTTGAAACTAGTAAATATTTATATTTACTTTTTTTTTTTACTGCTCCGGTTGGTATAGTTTCATTATTTAAAAACAATGAAACAATAATACACTATTAGATTACCGGTATTATTGATTCTGTACTCGCCAAACGTTTTGTAACTGATGCAATTGCCGCTTTCTCGTTGTTTTCCCAAAGCAAAGAGATGTTTGAGAATGTTTGATTTTGATTAAACACAAAAGCTAATTGGTCTGCCTTGAGAAGGACTACAGAAGGTACAGTTACGTAATATAGACGTGATCTATGCTTCTGTTGAAAATTTGTTTCAAACAAAGAAAATAATAATCTTGATCTGCTTCGGCGGGTATCTGATTCATTTGGTTTTATAAATATTTGTGAGTAGCCTGATTCTGATAAGACGATGTCTGTGTACTCTACTGTATATTCAGACCAAAAAAAAAGGAGCATACATGTATTTTTAGGATTGTCATGAATTATTGCACAACTTATTCCTACTCAGCCAAGTCTCTCAAATGCTTATTTAGTCTCGCAGGGCGAAGAGCTTTGTAACCGCTTTCTCAACCCCCGGGGTCTGGTGAACAAGAGCAACAGTGTTCTGCAAAATAGTAAATTGACCGAGGAAGTTAAACAGCTTCAGATTAAAATCACACACCTTGAAAAGTAAGACGAACACATGGAATGAGTGGCGCCGCTTCAGTCGTATTTCCTCCTGACATGTTCTGTTCCGCTCCGCCCCCAGAGTGAATTCCAGCAAGGAGGTAGAACTTATCAAATGGAAGGACAGAGCGCTCAAACTGAAGTCAAAGGCCAAAGTGGATGTCAAACCGTCTCTGCCAAATACACCCACCAAAAAGGGACTTCCGATGGACTCAGACTTCTTGCTTCAGTCACCCAAAAAGTTCCAAGTTACTCCCCAGAAGGTCTTCGACTCACCAATCAAGCTGTTGGAGTCACCAAAAGTGCCCCTGCTCGACTCTCCAAAAAGCAAAATTTTTGACAAAGTCCCAAATGCTAATCTTCTTTCCCAAACATTTCCCAAAATGTTCTTCGATAACTCCAACCTTGGAATCAGTGCAGGTAAACTCCCTGAACAAATTCCTTGTTGTAGTGCAGCTTATGCATCTATGTCATAATAAGGTTGTCTATCTTTGTCAAATCTTTCCCATGTTCTCCGTGGGGCAAATGCAAACACCAGTCACATTTTGGGTGTAAACAAAAATATTGTCATGTTCCTAAAATAATAATAATACTGTAATAATATAATAAGTAATCATAATAATCATAATAATAATAATGCATTTTATTTCAAGTTCAAATTACCTCATTCACTGCCAGACAGGTGCGAAACTGTGTCCACTCCAGTGCCAGGTTTTTTTTCATTGTCACTCAAATTCCAGGACCCACAGAATATTGAGTTTTATGACTATATAAACATTCAACAGCAACTTAAGTCAAAAGTCAAATTCAGCTTTATTGTCAAATATGCTTAAGACACTCCCCCCCCCACACACACACACACACACACACACACACACACACACCAGCTTCTCAACATCTGATTAGGCATGGGACACAAGCGCGGGCGTGATCAACCTGTCGCTGGCCACCATCGATGAGGGTGTCTAGTGATGAAAGGCCGAAACACCCAATGATTCTTTGGAGCACTACTGACGATGTGTCCCAAATTCACAACCTTCCCATCCCTGAGGCACAGCTCCCACACCACTCTCAACGTGAAGGCTAATCCAATGTAAGGACCATCCATTGGCACAAATGGACAGAACAACATCATGTACAGTGTTTCATGACTCTTCTCAATACCGCATAAGAAACCTTAGACTCCCTTCTTTCATCAGAAAAAAACGAGTTAATTATATGGGTCTGGAGTTATATGTGCTTGAAATGAGGGCGGCTGTCCAAAATACAATTCAATACTGTACATACATATTGGTCTATATAGCGCATTAACAACAGCTCAAGATGGAACAAAGCGCTAACATGGTAAAAAGTGAAATGCTGCACCATTATGGAAGGAAAAAACATTGCCGGGGGTCTGTCCAGCACTTTATCGACACCCAAACAAGAAAAAAACAAAAGACGAAAAAAAAATTGGGAATGGCGCTCTGTCATATTTTCAATTCCTGAATAAATTTGTGAATGAGTTAGTCATGTGATTGTTTTTTTTCTTTTCTCCAAAAACCACAAAAATCGAACCTCATTGGAATTATTGTCAGTCATAATTTAACTTCAGTGGTGGAATCTCTTTAACTAAGCACATTTACAATTTCACCGGTGGTATTCAGCATCATGAGATGTTTAAATAAAAATATTTCGTCAGGGGTCTCCTCATTACAATTTTTCCAGAAAATGTAAATTTGTGTTATTTCAGCAGGTGCAACACTTTGGGGTTGGTTAATGAACATCAATTAATAATGACTGCCTTTTTACTGTTTTTACAGATGCTAACCTGGATGAGTGTTCCTCACAGCCGCCAGAAGCCCAAGAATCCTGTATTACACAGTGAATACAACATTATTGTCCTTCCCTTTTTAATCATTAAACTCATTTATCTCATTTATTCCTGGTGATTTATTGTGATTCTTACATGCAGCGCACCCAAGAGGTAGATGGAAGAACAGCTGGTCTGTAGTGTCTTGTTTTGTGAGTTGTAAAAATGGAGATAAACTGTTTTTAAATACTGTATCAGCTAAATCTTTTTAGTTTTGTTTCAATATTTAGTTATTTGGTTGTTCACTCCTGATTTTCAAGATTTGTGTTTTCGGTACTAAGCCACACAACCTGTATTTTTTTTCTTTAAAGGTTGTATATTTCTACTGTAGTTTCGCCTTCAAACCAACAGGGAGCACACTCAGCCCAGTTGCAAAATTACAGTTTGAATCTTCAACATACAATATTTGTGTGATTAAATTTAATGTCATTGAAAAAGTATTTTAACTCCTACTCCCCCCCATAAATTCACCACTAAATTGTTGAAGATTTTCAGACAGACAACCCAAGTGAAGCTAAACTGCAGTGTGTGCGTGTCAGAAAGGTTTTCTTTAGGTGATTTCTTGAACAGTTGAAACAGGTCCGTGAAAAAGTGTTTTTTTTTTTTTCCACCCAACCCCATACAGCTTTAAAATATATTTTCCTACTTCAGAAAAACAAAATCCTTCTATTTGAAATAAGCAGTTTATGTTTACTTGACTTAGTTTTCCTGTAAACAAAAATATATCTCTCTTCTCGCTCTGTCTATCTAAAACCGGGAACCTATGGCTCGCGAGCCATTTATGGCTCTTGATGGTTGCATTTGGCTCGCTGATAAAACTAAATACATTTACCGACATTTTTTTTCGCTGTTCATTTCCTGTTTGGGCGGCAGTTGGCAGAAAGCGTAATTTTGATTGGATGATACTGATCTATGGCCGTTGATGTCGAAACAGGTAAACGCCCCTTTTAAATAAGCCTGACTAGTAAACAAAATGAAGAGTATAGTCACTTCAGTTTGAATGGACGGAAGGATTCTCCTTTATGGAGAGAAGTTCTGACGTGATTCTAATTTGCAATGAAACAATACCATGAATGGAACGATTGAATATCAGTGGCACTTTGACAAGCCCCATGCTAACGTTAGCATCAATATACGTACATCTGTGAGAGACAGCAGAAAGCAAGTGTGCAAGCTAATGAGCAATGTGCAGTAAAAGTTGACTTTCACTGCGATCGTTTGGCTGGATTTTTTTTTACCAATCATGAGCAACGGAAAACTATTCATATGAATGGTGAGTATTATCACAAATTATTATGTTATTTTAAATAATATACTCTGACATTGAAATCACGCGTGTGTGCGTGTGTGTGTGTGTGTGTGTGTGTGTGTGTGTGTGTGTGTGTGTGTGTGTGTGTGTGTGTGTGTGTGTGTGTGTGTGTGTGTGTGTGTGTGTGTGTGTGTGTGTGTGTGCGCGCGCGCGCATTGTGTGTGCGTGCATGTCTCTCACTGAAAAACATTTCTAAATATTTTACTTTTATTGCTCTCTTAGTCAAAAAGGTTCCCGACCCCTGATCTAAAATATATAATTGATGTCCATTTGGATAGTATAATTCCTGGACCTATCAATTTGGGGCTTCAGAGACAAATTACCCATTGAATTTAATGATTTAAATGAACATTTGAATGACACATGAAATAATGAATTACTTCTTGTTTAGCATAAATATGTGAAGTAATATAGCTGAATCAAGTTTCAAGAACCAGTTTTAGGAACACATGAGAATTTTTTCTGATGTTTGAGCAAAACCGTTTAGTTAAATGCAAAACAAGGCCTCACTTCTCAATTTGACTAAAAAATATAATGTTAAATAAATCTGAAGAAAAAGAAATGCGTTGAGATGTTTGGCACCACACAAGAAGCCAAAATTCATCCTGTTTTTAGCCCAATATACTAGTGTGCAATCCTGAGTCTGACTCCATTAAGAATCCCTTTTTTGGACTTATCTTTCAGCCGAAGAAGCTGGGGAACGGTTTCATTTGCAGACACGTTAATACACACCCATCAAACATGTCACCACAGCGTTGGGGGGGCTCCGAATCCTCCCCCACCATCTTCTGCCCCCATCAACATGTGACAAGAAAAAGTTTAAATTTGGTTTCAGAGGATGAACATATCAGTGTGGAGACGTTCCACTGTCAGGTAAAATGACAGATCGCTTTAACTGTATCGTGACTTTGAACTCTGTGACGTTAAGAAGACAGATTGTTTTTATCAAGCAGAGAAAAAAAATATGACCTTGAACCAAAATTTCTTTCACAACTATGAACAATCTAAAAATATTCACACACACACCTCCTTTCAGAAGTGAAGCAGATAATTTAGGAGACCTAATGTCACGACTAGCTAAGAAACATTAGCGCATGCCTACAATACATATTTTTGTCTTTATTATTCAAATAAGCAATCATTTAGCAAGCATTGAGGTCCAAAGGTGAAATGGGAATATTTGAATACACATAATGAAACGCAACATATGAAAGGTGCCACTTGCTGTTGTTTGAATTCTGTTTCTTTTGTTCATTTGGCAATGTTGCATGTTATGGTGCTAATTATACAAGCACCATATTCCTTGCACCTTCAGAGAGATACAAACATGACTGTTTTTGACATCTTCATTAAACGTTCCAAATCAAATGCAAATATGCAAAGAAAGTCCCTTTGGGATTTCTTTGATATGCAAATTAAAAGTGCAAACAAAGGTGGAGGAGAAATTTAAAGTCCCCCGAAAGTGAAAATAAATCTCTTGTAAATTTGACACACCACAGAAAAATCACAGTGAAGTGGTGCAGGTAGGAATGGGAAGCGTTCTCACTGTGGCTGGATTTAAAACTTTGTTCCAAGTGGGATGCTGGCAGAATCCCAGTAGTCATAACGCTCAACTTGCTCTTGAAACATCCTCCAAAATGAAAGCAAATCATGTGTGTCAACTTCCATGATCCTTGCAAATAGTAAAGTCTCGTTATATCGATATCGTTTATATTGATAATACTGCTTATTATTACACTATTTTCATTTCCCGTGCACATTTCTAGTCTTTTTATGTATAATTAGTTCCGTTTAGTACGATTTGTGGTTTTTACGATAATCCGGTTACTACGGTGCTCTTTTTCATCTCCCGCCGGCCATTTTGCTATGTTTATATCGATACGCGCCATTGGTCGACTTGGTCACGTGAGTTTGTTACGTGACCAGCTCCTGTGTAGCAGAGCCATTTTCATTTTCAGACGCTAGCTCTTGTGTAGCAGACGAGATTGAAGTGTTTATGTTAAAAGGTAAAAATGGGAAGCAGAAGAAAATTGATGACTTTTTTTAAATTGCATACATAATACAGTAAGATGTAAATGTTGCAGTTTCCCTGTTGTGTTATGTACATGCCCACTGTACTGTATATGAATGCAATCGTTTTTTGCAACAATGTTTCTTGTTTTGTCTGCTGAAGCGTGATGATTTTGAAAATTACCGTACATTCCATACTGTGTATTAAAGGACAACCGATGTCACTTTTTATTCAATTGCAAAACACCAATAAAAATGACTTCACGCCAAGACGTCTTGCATTGCTTGTGAATCCAAACAATGGTTTCAGATTCGGGTAATATGCTTTCTTGTTACACATCCAGTTATGGATATGATTCAAATACACTGTAGTTCTGAAGAGGAAAGCATACATGTTTGCAATCGATTAAAGAATTATATGTGCCATTTTGAGGCAACATTGGGGGAACATCTCTCACCCAAAAAAAAAAAAAAAAAAAAAGAGGCACAAAATGGCGAGCTCATGGCCAGCTCCGTTTCTTATTTGGCGCTTGGATGCCCTCTTTTGGCGGTTTTTGGTAATGCAGTTCGGCGCAGGACGGATTTATCGACAGTACGCTTATATCAACATTTTTTCTAACTCCCGAGAATATCGATATAACGAGACTTTACTGTATCTTGACATTTTGCAATAATTTAGTTACTCTGTTGACACTCACTTGACCACAGTGGCGGGCTGTGGATTTCATCGCTAGGCCTTCGGTAGTGCTATGTCTGAATCAATCCAGACTGAAAAAAGTGGTGTGATTTACTACAAGTCCACTAGAGGGTACCATTAGGCAGGAAATAACTATCTGACCTTTCTTAATGACGTCCATCTTTTCTCGAAAAGTCCGTCTTGAAAATGGCTTGAACAGTAAATTTCCAAATTTCCAAACTGCTATTAAATCAACACAATATATTTGCTTATGCAGCTCGCTACTGATACAGTGTGCTACCTCTGGCCAGTTTGCGCTTATCACTCATGGCTAGTGATACTATGATTGGCTAGTAACTACCCAATCATGCTTTGCGAAAACTCTGACGTTTCCAGCGCCTTCGAGCAGGCCTTGGGTTGCCAACTCGAACTTTGGTTAAAGCAACAGTTTCATCAATATTTATTTTTATGCTCCAGGGCCCGCAGAACTGATTGTGAAGGTGCCAAGGTGGATGGGTCTGAACCTGGTAACAAATGATGGCTGAAATGTGATTGGTTAAAAGCTTAAATACGACAACAAACATCTGGAAGCAGCACAACAGGGGAAAAGCAATGAAAAGGCATCCTCAATCGCCCAACAAAACACAAGACTGTAGATAATACATGAGAAGATGCTGGAAGGTGCCCTCTAACTGCTCTCCTATTCGTTCGCCTCAAGGTGGCTGAAGGCAGTGCTATCACACACGCACACAAATCAATAGACTCACATAGACATACACAAAAATTCACCCATTTATGTCTGTTCCTGATGTTTTTTCACATGCACTCTCAACCCATTTCCTGATGTTTGCTAATGCAGATACGAATGCCCTTTTCCCACCTGTCAGGTACTTTGTAGAAGAGACACCGCAGTACAGTAGAAAGAGTCTCACACCAGGATTGGCGCCCCCATTCCCTCTGACCTGGCACAAAAGCTGCTTTAACAAACACCAGAAACCACAAGTGTCAAAGTCAAGGCCCAGTGGCCAAATCTGGAGTGCCACACCATTTTATTTGGCCCACGAAAGCAAATCTAGCAAATAAAGTTCCACAATGCTTGCTGAAGTCCGAAGCAAAAGTTCAAATTTCCCCATGTAAACCACAATATCAGTTATTATTTTTACTTTTATAATTACATGTTGCATAAAAGTATTTATTTATTTATTTATTTGTCTTTATTTTTAAAGGCCCACTGCACATTCCAATAATGTTAAAGGACAACCGACGTCACTTTTTTGTTTCCTAACTGACATCAGAAAAACGTTTTATAGCATCTAAAATACCCAAAACACGCAGTATGATATTTTTATTCAAATTCAAAACACAAATAAAAATGACTTAAAGTGTCCAAAATCTGCAAAAAAAATTGAGCTGCGAATTGGGCATTTTCAGAAAGTCCCGCCCCCAGTTCATGACGTCACGCCAAGACGTCTTGCATTGCTGGAGAATCAAAACAATGGCTTCAGATTCGGAGAATATGCTTTCTTGTTACACATCCAGTTATGAATATGATTCAAATAGTTCTGAAGAGGAAAGCATACATGTTTGCAATCGACTAAAGAATTTATTCCGTGCCATTTTGAGGCAACATTGGGGGGAAATGTCTCACCCAAAAAGAGGCAGACGAAAATGGCGACCGCTTGTAGACATGACAGTGTATTACGTTTCCACAGGCTGATAAATTCCTTATATGGAGCTTGGACGCCCTCTTCCGGTGCAATATGAGATTTTCAGACCAAACAAGCATTGACGTGATGGAAGGACTGCTACAATGTGTCCTTTTTTTCGGTCAGGGGCGTTCCTTCACTGACGTCACATACGGACTCATCACCAACTCAAAAACAAGACTTCCGGAATATTCAGCACGAGTCTTAAAATGTAAAATATAGCTATATTCAGTGGAATCTTTGTAAAATCCGCTCAGTAGAAGTCATTTGAAGCCATTTTACAAATTATGGACATAGCTTGTCCGGAGATGTCGGTTGTCCTTTAAAGCCAGCCCAGATATACTGTGCAAGCATTTTATGGTGGTACAGATTTCAAATCAATCAACAGTTGGCCAAGAGTGATAAATTAGTCTAAAAAGTATGTTAAATATGTTTTATGCTGCTCAATGATGTTAATTTTACTTTCAAACAAAAACTTTGTGTATTTAAAAGAGCCAAGCAACTGCCTCAATAAAGGCCCCGCTAGTGTAATGCTATCACTTATTAGCATCTGATACTGTGAATAGAATGTGAATTTGGCGGTTCAGAAAGCTAGTTGACCTGATCGTATTATGAAAAAATTATTTCTTCGGAAAAAAGAAAATCATTGCAGTCTTCCCCATCTTATGGCTCTGGTTATATTTTTTTCACTTCAAGTATGTCGTGATTGCACAATTCCCGCAGAATACATTTAAACATTAACAATTTGTTTGGGCACATATATTGGGGAGGGGTCTAAGTGAGGCTGTATTTAAATCAGGTTTGCAGTTTCAAGACTACACGCTACCGTTTTCAGAGAATAGAGCTTTATAAACACACACATTTGTGTTTTTCCTGTGTGTCGTGTTGACCAGTGTTGTGGAGTGGCACAGCGGTCGTCTCCCTGACAGGGTCAACTCAACTGGCTGTGATGGTGGCCTTGTCTCAGTTGGACGGTTCCACAGTCGGCAGGAGGAAAGAGTTCAAGTGTATCTTGCAAGTGCACACACACACACACACACACACACACACACACACACACACACACACACACACACACACACACACACACACACACACACACACACGAGCACAATTTAATTTCATGTCATCAAAGTCAAGTTGATTTTGAAGATAAACATATCAGATTTTTAAGATGTTATGTTTTTCATGGGAAGTAGTCCACATCTTGTATGACAGTGAGAATGTACTTAACCTTCAAAATAAGTCAACACGTTGCCATGACTGTCTAAGCAGCTGCAAACCTTCCAATTTGGCATGGCTCAAACTCATAGAATGATTATTTTCAACAACTATCAATTTCTGAAGTAATACTCATTTTGCTATCTGTTCTTGAGATTGACATTTTTTTGGAAAAGAGTCGCTTCAGGAATTCTGTCATTTAGCGGAGACATATAAGCCGACCTGTACGTTGGCTTTCTAGACAATACAGGATGTTTAGCGTGACTGCCAAATTGTACAAAGCCCATGTGGAAATCTGCAACTTCCTGGTTTTGGGGGTACTCGCTTCATTTCACTGCACCCATGAGGGCTCACTACTCCCTCTGCTAATATTAAAACATGATTAAAGAAGACAATTTTACATAATGACTTATTTTGTCCCGTTTGAATGTTCTTCTTTTGTCATATATTAATCATAAGGATGTGTAAGTGGGGGGTTGGGTAGGATAGTGTGTAAGAATACATCACAAGCCTATCAGGGGACCACTTTGTACTTCTAATATTTGAACTGTGGAGACAGAGACATGACTTCATGTATCTTGTGATCTAAGAGCGACCACAATTCATGCACTTCAAACACTTTCATTTGGGGTTAATTCCAACTGTCAGCCTTTTCCTGACAGATTTACAGTAGAGTTAATGGTGATCACACCAATAAAGACCGGAAAGAAAGACGGAGACAGCACATAAACTCATAAGAATTGGTGCATCCAATAAAATTATTTGCATGTGTGCAGCAATTAATAATTGTGTTTCACTCTCGTGGATCAAATCTATGAGTCTTTCCTGCAGATTTAAAATGAGTCAAAATAGATTTGCCCGTTACTATAACTATAACCCGTCTTGCACTGGAACCATCTTCTGTGCAAAAATGCTGAATTTTGCATGAGTGTCCAAGCATACAATTTCCCAATAGTGTTGTTTAGTGTTGCTTCCTCGGGGCATCGTTTTCTTCCCAGAATGAAAATACGAAAAGCCAGTGCTGTCATTATATAAGCAGGCCACAACACAATAAAGGGCAGAGATCAGGAGATTTGAACATACATTACTTCTCCCAACTGCAGGGACCAAAAAGGAAGAACAGGCAGAAGAGCCAGATTTTACTTCCTGTGACTGTAAATGTGATTCGCAAACAGAAAAAGTCAGCAACTTGATCCTCTATTCATAATAACATTGTAATCTTCATATGTCACTATCCTTAATAAGGATGAAAAGACAAAACATAATTTTGGAGAAAATTACATATTCATTTGCCCCGCTGTTAAATCAAGGGGAGCTAATTTTACACAGTTATGATTTTTCTTCTTTTTTTAATTGGTTTTGACAATCATACACAACACTAAGGAACTTAACTAAGGAAAAGTCCTGTCAGAATTATATTGGTCAAAATATACCACTTATATACCACAGAGGATTGTGTCAAAAAATGTTCGTAACTTATTCACTGCCGTTCCCGAATTTATTTGGGAATTGAAAATATGACGTGGAGCGCCATTCCCAAATTTAGTTAGGTTTTGGTTTTTCTTGCGGGGGCGTGCCAATAAAGCGCTGGTCAGACCTCTGGCAATATTTTCCCTTCCATGAGGGGCATCATTTGCCTTTTGTGCAGCCGCCCCCACTTCTACTGCTGATAACTCTAGAGCCAAATAAGATCAGCAAAAACTTTTTTTCTGATGAAAGATGAGAGTAAGTTTTCTTACGCTGCATTGAATGTTTATGTCATCCTAAAACTCAATATTCTGTAGGTCCTGCAATTTGAGTGAAAATGACAAAAACCCTGGCACTGGAGTGGGCACATTTTTGCACATCGTCTGACGGTGAATGAGTTAATTTCAGCCAAAGATGAAAAAAAGAACAATATCACTTAAAGTCCTTACTACTGTAACAATAAGGCACTCACAAGTTGCGACATCAGACCAAAGTCCATGTTTAGACATTACCAACTCTCCACTCTTCCCCCTTCCTGACCATGTCGTGCATGCATGCATTCAAGGCAGACAACAAGGCACCCCGAAGTGTCCACACTAGCCCAAAGCCCCTGTACTCACTCTGACTGGTCAAGTCAGTCTGAGAGAAATATAAATTCCTCCCTCGTTGATATTCTGCCTTCCTATTTGTGACATGCATGCACTCACTGTGACATGATCATGAGGTCGTTGGAAACATTTCGCGCCTCTACTGGTCTTTAGGGCATTTTTAATTCATTTCCCTTTGTGTATTTTCACTACAGAATATCCAATGGAGTTTAATCATGTGCCTGTGAGATGTTTTGAATTGTGAAAAAAACATGCATCGTTCATCAGGGAATGTGGTCTTATTTTAACTCATGCTTCGCAGTACATAATGCTACAAATCTGTACTCAAATTGATTTTGATATGTTATGTTTGAAGTCTTTGCAGACATGAAGTGGCGGGGTTAAGTGATCACAATTATTTTCGATGACATGAAATAACGACTTCAAAAGCAGCAATAAAGAAGGAATACAATTTATTTGTAGCGGTGTGAATACGTAAAACGTTTTTCATTGTTTCTACAATAATGTCATGGTACTTAATTATGAGCTAATCCCGCAAAGGATCATGTGGTCAGGTTACAGAAAAAAAAGGTTTAGTGGCTGGCATATGACGTTCGATTTGGCAATTTCTGGAAGATAAAAACACCTGGCACAAGACGTTGATGTGCATGTGTGAGTGAGTCTGCATCTTTGTGGCCACCCGCGTTAAATCATGTTGCGTTTTCTTGCTTTTGGCAGGTTTTTGAACAACCTCACAAAAACGGGTAACATCACTTTATCCTACAAAATCAATAACAGATTAACATTTTATGGAACACTTTATCAGAAAGGCAATTCTAAAACCAGTTGACTCATAGCAACTTGTCTTACCACCACATGCAAAAAGCAAATCTCGTTTGTCTGAAAGAACTGGCGACGCGACAGTGGCTGCCTTTACAGAAGCTCCTGTATTTTGTTTTTGCTGCCGTGAGATGTAAATTTCTCCACTGTGAGACAAATAAAGGTTCATCTAATCTAACTGCTCTGCACACACACACACACACACACACACACACACACACACACACACACACACACACACACACACACACACACACACACACACACACACACACACACAAAGACGCACACTCCCACAGGCACACAAAGACGCACACTCCCAAAGGCACTCGCGCACACACTCATACACACAGACACACGCACGCACACGCACACACACACACACACACACACACACACACACACACACACACAAAGACGCACACTCCCACAGGCACACAAAGACGCACACTCCCAAAGGCACTCGCACACACACACACACGCACGCACACGCACACACACACACACACACACACACACACACACACACACACACACACACACACACACGCTCACACGCATGCACACGTACACACGCGCGCACACACACACACACACACACACACACACACACACACACACACACACACACACACACACACACACACACACACACACACACACACACACACACGTACACAAACACACATACACACACAGCCTGGTAATAGAGTGGTTAGCACGTCGACTTCACAGTGCAGAGGTACTGGGTGTGATTCCAACTATGGCCTCCCTGTGTGGAGTTTGCATATTCTACCCGGGCCTGCGTGGGTTTTCTCTGTCTTTCGGTTTCCTCCCACATTCGAAAAACATACATGGCAGGCTGATTGATCCTTCCAAATTGTCCCTAGGCGTGATCGTGAGTGCAAATGGTTGTTCGTTTCTGTGTGCCCCGCGAGTGGCTGACACCTGGTTCAGGGTATCCCGGCCGAATGCCCAAAGTCAGCTGGGATAGCCTCCGGCACTCCCCGCCCCCACCACTACCCACGATCCTATTTAGGACAAAGCGGTTTGAATGAATTCACACATACCTACAAAAATATATACCATAACCCAATCATTAAGTATTTGTACTTAATTGTTCGTCCCGTCCTTTCAATGCAAATGCAGAAATACGTATGTAAAACAAAACCAAAGGAAACCAAGGAAATTAACCCTTTCAATAAAATTATATCCGTGCTTCTAAGGTTCCTCAAAATTATACACTGTTATCCCCCCCCCCCAACAATAATTTGATTTAGGAAAAGAAGAAAAACCTCGACGCACGTACATGCTGGTTCGTTTGCATATTCGATGTACGCATGCGCGTCGATGCTGGCGTGGCGTCGACCAGGGTAAGAAGCATCTGTTGGATGAAGTGCTGTTGCTGCTGCCGCCGCCGCCACCGCAGCTGAGATTCACCATGGCAGTGGCGGCTGTGGTTAGAGTCTCCTGAGTCGCTCACTCGAGACTCGGCAGGAATGCTTCAACCTGGCCCGATCCTACCAACCGAACCTGTCCTGTTTCCGATGGTGCTCTAGGACGAGCACACAACCTCCTCCCCCCGCACCCATGCTCGAGGTCGACCTGTGGCAAAAATAACAGGTAAGCAGAGTATAGGGAGGGGGATTTGTTTGTTGGTTGTTTTTGTTTTACGTTCAAAATGAAGAACGAATTGTTGCAACAAGTTTTTTTTTCGATGCGTTCGTCTTTTTTGTATTAATTTCTGAAACGACATTTTAATCGGATCGCACCTGACACATCGTGCCATCGTGTGCAACCTTTCAATTGAGACAATTTACACGCAAACAGATTCTAACGTCCCCCACTCAATTTGCTTTGCAAGTTCGAGTAGAGGCGTTGCAAACGATTGTACTGTGTTCTTTTAATGCGTTTTCAACTTGACATGAGTTGGTGACATAAACGATAATACATTCCTCCCCCATTCTCAGGAGGATGTTTTGTGTTTTTTTAAGTTCCGTTCGCCAATTAATTGTTTTTTCCCCACCTTTTCCAGCACGAAATGATCAGCAGCAGCAACAGTAGTAGCGTCTATGGTAAGGTTGTTTATATTTTGTCACTATTGTCACAAATGTTCAATCAGTAGACATTGCTCCTGTTGCCAAAGTGTTGAACTCAAGAATAATATTGAAGAGTTTCCAAATGAAAAAAAACATGAGCATAAATGAATGGAATTAATACGTTGCAATATTTTATCTGGCAATGTAATGCTTGAATTGGTCCCAAATTTAAATGTGTGAAAAACAATCATTACACAATTCCCCTCACCTTAGGTCTGTGGAACCATTTGATAAAACTATCCAACTAATGTTTTCTGTTGTTAAAAATGATTTGTATGTTATTTGTGTCTTGAAATTGTTGCATTTCACTGAGCACATTACAAGCTTAAGCATTTTTTACATGAGCACAGTAATCCATTTTCAAATAAATTAACTTGCGTTGGAGGTAGAGCAGCAGTTCATAGCTCTTACATTTATGTCAAATGTTATATTTGACTCAGAAATTACTTGTTATATTTAATCCCCATTTCTTTTCTGAACAATATAGTCCCAGTCGTCATTGCTATTTCATGCTATTATCATTCAAATTGCTGGGAGACATTGATTGGAAAAGACAGACCCTAATCAAAATAAAAGTGATGAGCAGGAACAGCAGCAGTACATGAATCAATTAAATTGGCACCCATGAATGTGTTTTGTACATGTTCTGTTTTAACAGCCTTAAGCGCCCCAATATTCCATCCAGTCTAAATCAGAATAGCATACTTGCACTTCATTTCGTCAAATCGGTCAAAAATATTCTGTAGATTTTTTCCCCCTTCACATTAAATACATGGTGGGAGATGGATGTCCTGCTTCTCAAGCTGAAATACAGTAGCAAATTCCGTCGTGAGTTTTGGACCTTTATGCTTGACATTGTGAGAGTGTCATTTGTGGAGTGTAATTTGTGTTTTACTTGTCAAAAGGAAGCCAAAAGAAGGACATTTGCTGGTGGTCATATAACTCTTTTTCTTTGTTGTAGTGTGTCTGTATAGGAAGAATTGTGCTCATTATATATGTAGTGTATCGTCTCACATCTCAGCATGTGAGTTAGCTCAATGGTGAGTAAATCCAGGGTAAGAGGGGAAGAATTGCGCCGTGCGAAAAGGACAGCATCTCCTGTGCCTTTCTCTCCCCCAAAAAGAGCGATAAAGGTGGTTAAGCGACTCTCGGTGGGGCCATATAGATAAATTATCCTGACACTTTCTATCTGTGTGTAATGTTTACCATTAAAAACAGTTTTACCATCCTGCATTCTGCCTGCCCTGTGGGACCTCTGAGAGATGTAAAGCAGTTGATGGTAGCGATGTGCTTTTTTTGTACGTGTGAGCTTCCAATTGTGATTGATGCCTTCAAATCTTATGATCTTAAGTCCAACATGTTAAGCGCCTCACAACCCATAAGAGTGCATATGCAAAGAGACAAATACCTTTCTGCTCTTGTACTGACCCTTTTCCTTTCGCGCTCATTTCACATTTGGCCAATAGCACTTTGGGTGCATTGTGGCGCTTGCTTTGTCATCTTCAGGCGCTGCACATGGATGGATTTTGCAGGTTCCTTGAAAGATTTGATGCACTGATCCACTCCGACCTTCCAACCAGATGTGTGTGTGTGTGTGTGTGTGTGTGTGTCGGGATATTGTTTTTCCACGACTGCTGATTATTGGATACTCCGATTTAAGTTTTTGTCCTTCGAATAATACATTCAAATGTGCAGGTCAATTCTGTTCAAATAGCGCATAATCACTGGAGCAGGGGTGCTCACACTTTTTCAGCATACGAGCTACTTATAAAGACTACCAAGTCAAAATGATCTACCCACGACAAAAATGCAAAACATAATTATTTTCAAATGTTTTAAGGATTCTTTGTATGTACAATGTATGTTGGTGTACCTTGCATAACTGAATAAGCCAATATTGCACAACACACATAATAACTACATATACATAACATAATAAATAACTATTAACATTTTTTTGTAATTACCTGAGTTTACTTTGATGACTTGCACTGAATTGAATCAGCCAGGGATACATAGTCCGGACAGTAGCTGCTGACAGCCAGCCTCAAACACATTTCCAAATGTTCATCATTCATGGTGGACTTAATGATCTTCATGTAGGAAAAGGCTGACTCACATAAATAAGTGGAGCCGAATAATGCAGTCAAGGAGGTAGCACATTTCCTCATGTTGGGGTACTTTTCCTGTGTGAGTAAGTTACAGAACTGTCCATGAGCCCTGGACTTCAGCAGTGAGAACACTCACAATCTCCGATGTCTTTCCACATTTGCTGGGTTAAATCCTCAGCCGTGGCTTCACAGCGCCATGTAACTGTATGTCTTGACAGCTGCAGAGCTTTGATTGAAGATAATATCTCTGCCTTATTTTTAAAGTCTCTGAACAAGGAGTCAGCTGCTTCAACGAATGCTTCTTCTACCATCTATCCGTCTTGGAGATGGCGTGACTCACCCAGAACGATGCTTCAAAAGCGAAAGCCGCCACACTTTCGCTTTTGAAGTATGTTGAGTGAAAAATGACTGCTGTCTGGACAACTGGGATTTTAGTTCGTCCACCGTTCTCTTTCTCAGCTGGCTTTTCGGCGGGAAGACAGTCCAAAAATGCAGCTCCACATTTTCCCATTCCGTATGAAAGTAATATGTTTTGCCCCCTGACTTGGTCCCGCTTTCTCATTGATTTTGATCACCATATGTTTTAGCAAAGGCTTAAAATCTGAGGTAATTCGCTGACTAGCTTGTAAACTTTGCTGCGTTTAGCGCCGTTGTTTACGCATGCACGGTGACCTAAAGGTAAAAATTCAGTTCTGAATGGTTGCCCTGTATGTCAATCAAGTGACGGGACGTTTGATAGGCTGACAAATGTTTTTTTTACTGTCACGCTGCGATCGACCAGTACTACCTGGTTGATCGCGATCGACGTAATGAGCACCCCTGCATTAGAGAGTCTTTACATGTTGACAAGTATTAACAATGTTTCCCAATTTAAACTCCCAATCAGTCAAAGAAAAACTCAAAACCCCATTTTTGGAGGGTGAGGGCCTGAAGAAAGGACCAGACATAGTGCGGTGTTAAGATGAGGGGAAGGTCAACTGTCTCAACATTTAAGACTTTTCTCCATCTTTCACCTGATCGTTTCCCAGAATAGAATGACAAAAGTTACATGTCGGAGTGCCAACAGCAAAAATACATGACTGGTCAACAACTTTTACGAATTTCTTTTGTATCAGAGATGCAGGTAACCTTTTCTATGTGAAGACCGACCTCTGCCATGGCTTAAATTGTTCAGGAAATGAATGGTACTGTAGCTATGATGTGCCGTGTCTCACAATCAAAAAGATCCCTCTTCGAAACTGTGCTTGGGTCTATCTGTGTGTTCTTCCTGCTTTTCTGACTTTCTTGCTGTGAATACAACTTCTTGTCTATCTGTGTGTTCTTCCTGCTTTTCTGACTTTTCTGGCTTGTGGCTAAGTAGAGTCTAAATTGATATTGTGTAGTTCTGGTTAGCTAACTTATAACCAACAAATGGTGGTAAAACATATTTTGCTTGAATGGAGGTCATACTCATAATGGATTAAGGCAGGGGTGTCCAAAGTCGGTCCTTGAGGGTCGCCGTCCTGCTTGTTTTCCAGCTCTCCCAGGAGCAACGCACCTGATTCAAATCATCAGGACCATTTCGATGCTGCTTCAGAGCTGGCTGATGAGCTTATCATTTGAATCAGGTGTGTTGCTCCTGGGAGAGCTGGAAAACAGGCAGGACAGCGGCCCTCGAGGACCGACTTTGGACACCCCTGGATTAAGGAATCTTTGAGACATTTGTTTTTTTTCCCACCATTTCATATTGTTTGAGTTGCTAGGTAGTCACAGTTTTAAAAAATGTTTTAGGGGAGAAGCTAAAACAATTTTAAGGCATCTACGTGTATGCAAAGAAACAATGTTGAAATGGTTTAAAGTGGGTGGTGCTTTGTCAACATCTCGTGGCTTTTTGACACCAAGAAACCAAGTTTTATTTTGGCAAAAGCAGTGAGTTGCTGCCTTGTGGGAGTTATATGTAGCGAGTAGCATTTTCGGAGGCAGCTTCAACTACCCTGAGGTGGATTTTCGCTATTTGTGTCACTGTACATGTGTTGTAGCGATGTTTGAAGACAGTTATCAGTCGTCTTGATTGTTGATAAATTGTTGCTATTTCAGTGCACAAGGATTGTTTTTAGCAAAACACACAAAAACAATATCACCGATTTTCACAAACCTTTGTGACAATGCAAAAAGCAATTTCCAGGACAATTTTAGTGCACATTAGAAATAAATTTTGACCAGAATGTCTCCCTTTTCTTCCAGACAACTTCTCTTTGTCGCCCAGCTTGCACTCTCACTCTTCTCCTTCAATTGCATGTACGTCAATACAAAGAAACAAAGGAAATTAGTCAGGCATCTTGCAAATTGTAAAGTTGAGGTAAAAAAAACATTTACTGTACCAACACGGAATTGTAAAAAAAAGACATACATTTACAGTACATAGTTATTTACCCTTGGGAAAACCTTCATATAATATTGTAGCACCTTGATATATTTATATTCAGGTTTTTGATTTGACAATTTTGTATGCACTTGTAAACTATGAGCAGCCTTCTTACTGTGGCATCTGAGACGAGAGGGCACATATGTTGTTAGAAGCTGTTTTTGAATCTTACTTGCTTCTATTTTGGCAGTAGTGAAAGCAAACAAATGTTAATGGTATAAAAAAAATCTAATTTTGTGTGATTAAGACAATAATACATATGCAGTTAAAATCTTGAAAAGCAAAGTCAAATACTGAGTTTTTGGGTAACCTGGCCACTTCTGCACACAATTCAGAGTATGCCGCACGCGACTGTGTGTGAAAACAATCTAACAACGCTACTCAGGTTTGTACACCTTCATTTCTGAGTCCGTATTGTGTATATCAATCATGGAACAAATGAAGACCTCTTTTTCCAAAGAAAAATATAGCAATTGTCCCTACGTCTGTGTAAGCTTTCAGTCGTACAGGAGTGGTTCATCAATGAAAAGGTTTCTTCAGCCGTCATCTGTACTTCTTTGAAGGTGTCGGACGTTTCACTTCTTATTCAAGAGGCTTTGTCAGCAAACAACTTTTTTTGCTGGCAGTTTTGGCCCCATATATATATATCCCTACTGTCCAGACGTGGTGGTACCAGACTCTGCTATGATAGGTCCCTGCTCTCAGGTTGGCAGGGAGCAGAGGACTAATTCCTGCGGCTACACTGATTTCTTCTATTGTCCTGACTGATTACTTCTATTTTCCTGCCTCAGTATGGGGTCTACGATTGCCCCATTTCCTCTAGTATCACCTCATCAGCATAACTAAGCCTATGTTGCCTAAGAAGTCAAATTAAACGTCACCCACCATGGCGATTTAGTGAAGGGTTTTTCTGTTCGATGAAAATAGCTTCTTTTACTCCCCTTTCAAACCATCTATTTCCTTTCGCTAAGATTTTGACCTCATTGTCGTCAAATGAGTGGTTGCTAGCTTTTTATGTGCATATGTAATGCAGATTGAGGCCCACTAGTATTATCCCTGCAATGTTGATAGTCTTTTTTTGAGAATTTGTTTAGTCTCCCCAATGTATTGCTCTTTACAATTTTTACAATGTATTGAATAAACTACATTACTTTGCTTTTCATTGGGCAGCTTAATTTTTGCCTTAAAGTGTTTATCGGTTTGAAATAAGAAGCGAAGAAATTGTCCCTTTAACTCATCAACTGTCAGACGTGCAAAAATGTCTCCCATCCATTGCCATCCATCGTTATTTTCACTCAAATTGCAAAACCCACAGAATATTGAGTTTTAGAACTACATAAACGTTCAATGCGGTGTAAAAAACCTTAGACACTTTTCATTCATCAGAAAAAAAAGTTAATTCCTAGGTTACATGGGTCTGGAGTTATCTGGGGTTAAAGTGGGGGCGGCTGTACAAAAGGCAAATGCTGCCCCCTCGTGCAAGGGAAAAACATTTCCAGAGGTCTCACCAGCGCTTTATCGGCACCCCGCGCAAGAAAAGACAAAATCCGAACAAATTTAGGAATGGCGCTCAATATCAATTTTTAATTCCCGAATAAATTCGGGGATGGTAGTGAATGAGGTAATACATTTTCCACAATTTATTACAAGTCATTTATCTCAATTTGGGCAAGACCGACAATGCAAATCGTCTGTCAAGATGGCCAAGGAAACAGAAAAAAACAACAACAATAATCCTCCTATATTGTTGCTCAATGAAGGGCGACGTTCCCAATCCTCCATCTCCTTGCCCACTAACATATATTTATCCTCTTCACATCACATTCCTCAAGGCCACTGAGATCCCCCTCTGGGGAGCCCAGATGACATGCTCACTAATGTGGGCTTTGTCCTCCCAAGTCTCCAAAAGCACGTTCGGATTTGTCCCTTTGTGGCTACGCTTGCGCCAAGCGCTTGAAGCCCCGAGAGGCTTAGTACTTGCTTCCAGGGGAAGTGTCAAGTGCCAAGGCATTGAAAATGTTTTGGAGGGCAGGAGGGGCGGGGGTTGTTTGAAGGCAGGGAGAGAAACTAGGTGGCCGCTGTCAAGCAACTCCATTGAGCCGCGTGAATGGCTCATTCATATTTTTTCCGACAATTGCACAGATGCCGTATTCTTGGTTTAACAACAATTAAATGTTACAAAGATGGGATTGTTGCAGCTTATTGAATTGTGCCAATGTGAAAAACATCTTACAGGGTGCAGGCAGAGGACACATCTAAGTACAGTGGGGCCTTGGCTTACGAACTTAATTGGTTCCCAAGCAGTGTGTAAGGCGAAAAGTATGTATCTTAAAAATTAATTTCCCATAGGAAACCATTCAAATGAGAATAATCCGTTCCCAGGTCTCCATAAAATATAATTTTCAACTAAATAAGCCTTAACACTACACACAATATACCTTATTCTATGTATAATAAATGTGCTATTGTATTGTAATGAAAGAAATACACTGCTCTGTATAATAAAGTCACTTTATTTACATTTGTGATGGTCGTTGATGGCTCTTAATTGACACCCGTTGCTTTCTGACTTGTAAGGTCTTACGAAACTGACGCATCACATTATCATTCATCATGTTGATAATTCTCATAGCCACAATCTTTTCTGGATGGAACTGTTCAATAAAAGCCTGCACATCAACTCCTGAATGGCTTGCTTCTGCTTGTCCTCTTGAAGGCAAATCAAATCCTCTGTGCTGAGGACCTCATTATGGTCAGCAACAAGCTCCTCGAAGTCATCTGCATCCACTTCGAGTCCCGTAGGTGCTAGCAGAGATTTTATTACAACAAAAGGCGCAAGTCCGATGATTCCACGGACCTGGAATAAAACGCGACAAAAGAAGGGGGGCATGGGCGATCCGTTCAGCCTATCAAGCTATGCAAAATAAAATGGCACACTTGCGATCCCGGAAAGCAACAAACTTACGCGATCGCGACTAACAATCACCTCGGACGAAGCAAACTCTTGTGCTGGCAAGTCCAAGACACTGGCGAGGCGTCGTAATCATGTCACTGGTGAGGTGACAGCGACTCGTTGAAATGTCCCAGTATCGGTGATTAAGGGATCAACACGCACACCTCGTTCGTGTTTCTCAATGATCTCCTTCTTCTCCTCGACTGTAATTTTGTTTTGTGTCTTCTTTGGCTGGCGGAGGTCGGGAGCGGCGGCCCCACCCCAGCTGTCAACTCACACGTGACAATTTCGGTGTCATTAGTGTTAAGTTAGAATATTACAAGCTGTATCGATTTCCTTCATTAGTCACTTGAAAGCATCGAGAAAATAACACCTTTTTGTCAAGCTTTGTTGCGAATATTGGTAGCAATGGTTGACTTAGCATATCGGTACCAGGCTCTTTATTTGTAGAATGGTAGTAGAAAGTTACTCTCAGGGAAGTGACACACAGCGTGGGAAATGTGTCAGGCTGGGATTCACATGAAAGCCGCAGTGCACACCTGTGACTCCACAAACGCACACCTCGTTTGCGTTTCTCAATGATCTCCTTCTTCTCCTCGAATGTAATTTTGTTTTGTGTCTTCTTTGGCTGAACAAGAGCTCGTGGTGGGGTCTTTTTCGGTCCCATAACAGCAAAAGTGTATGTAAAAAAACTCATTGGAGGCGATCGATGTCTCTTTCTCTCTGTCTCCCTCTCTCCCTCTCTTTCCGATGATGATGATCCGTTTCCAGGTCCCCATAAAACATAATTTTCTACGAAGTCAGCCTTAAAACTACACAAAATCTACCTTATTTTATGTATAATAAATGAGCTATTGTATTGTAATTAAATAAATAAACTGTACTGTCGTTTTATTTACCTTTGTGATGGCCATTGATGTAGTTGCCTCTTGATGATATCCGAGGTTGTTGCGCTTTCTCCACGATAATATCCTCATACACTGTCCCCTACTAGCTGCTTTTCGTTAATCCAAATCAACAGAGGTTTTTCAACCTCTTCTATTGCCCGAGACCGTTGCTTAGACAACACAGAAACACCTTCCGCTACACGTAGCAATGGTCGACTTAGCATACTGACACTGGGACACTAAGTCACACAAACGCACACCTCGTTCGTGTTTCTCGATGATCTCCTTCTTCTGCTCAACCGTAATTTTGTTTTGTGTCCTCTTTGGTTGAACACTAGCCTGTGGTGGGGTCTTTTTTTGGTCGCAAAAAAGCAAAAGTATCCACTCGATAGCAAACCACCTATGCCACATATGCACTCAGAGAAAGGATGTGTGGAAAAGTAGTCTAGCAGCCGTGTGGTTTGGTGTTCTTCCGCTGAAAACTAGTCCGCCAGCCATTGTGGCGCTCCGTGTGTTTCCCGAAAACTAGTTCGTATGCAAAGATTATGTTCTCGCGAATTTAGTGTTCGTATGGACAAAACGTTTGTGAGCTAAAGTGTTCGTAAGCCGAGGTATCACTGTAGTTGATTTTGGAAACAAGCGATGGATATCTTAATTATTTGACTTGAGCGAATAGAGGGACTTTGTTGTGGATGCAGATCAAAAATGTTTTCAAATGAGCTGTACATGTCGTTTGGTTGGCGCTCATTTTTTTCCCCTACCCAGGGTCACTGACCTGATGAATTTAAAGGGAGACACGAATGGGCTGAACTTTGGCATTTATATAAGAGGTGTCTGTATGTCAAATTGTGTGCACTAACCCAGCCTCCTTATTTTTTTTCTAGTTTGACTATTACTGTGATAGCCATTTTTCTGAATAGGTGTTATTTTTATTTCTGGAAACCCTGAATCTGGATAATATGATAAAGAATGACGCATGAATGCACGGCCTCCCCTCACTGAGTCACTTGACCCTCCAACCAACACATGTATTGGATTTGATTGGATTGGATTGGATATGCCTTTATTAGTCTCACAGTGGAGAAATTTACATTTCACAGCAGCAAAGTGATGAAAGGAATGAGGGTAGAAAAACAAAATACATGAGCTGCTAGAAAGGCAGCCACTCTCGCGGCGCCGTCTTGAAGTCAAAATAACAAAAAAAAAATCAATAACAAATAATATGACAGCATAGAGACAATATGACAAAACAAAGACACAGAGAGACTATTCTGTACAATCCTGCTTCATCATGATTATCTGTTTAGAATTGAAGAGCAGAATAAATGTAGGTGTTTTTTTTCTTTTTATTTATTGTAATTTTTTTGAGGGGGGGCAGTTTTGAGGGTTTTGTGGCCTCATTTTTGAACATGCACCTGATCTTTAAAATCAAACTTATTTCAGAACCCTAGTACAGAATGTTATCGTTAGAGGAATCACTGATCTAGAGGAGGAGGACACTACTTTGAGGCTTGCATGGGATGTCACTCAATGTTGCATTCTTTTTCGGACTGCAAACTACCTGCAAATACATTTACAGTGTATGGGTATTTGCTTTTGTCAACCAAGTTTTGTACTCATTAGTTTCAAGGCAAATTACAGGGTACTCATGACAGTGCGGGCTTTTCAATTATCGATTGGGATCATACAGAAACCTCAGAATGTGTCTCCGCTGTGTGTTTTTTTACAATTGAAAATGGTATCCTTTCCCTCTTTTGTTCTTTCATGGCAATGGGTGCACCGCTGGGTTTGTGATGAGGAACATTCTACCATTTTATGACTATGCTGAGCAACTACTCAAAATAATATAATTGACGACTTGATATTAAGATTTTCAATTGATATTGAGCACAATTTTAAATTTCTCCACTGCGAGACTAATAAAGGCTAATCCAATTCAATGAAATTAGCTGATTTGTGCAGCCTCAAAAATTGTTCTAAATTTTTTGGCTGCCACAGTTTTGGGAGGCGTCTGGGAATACAGAATAACTCAGTCAGAATATCGAGGGGCATGAATGTGACCGAAACATAAACAAAAGCAGCATCAGGGTTTAAATAAGTCTTATTTTATGATCTCAAATTGACGGGAGCCAAAATCAATGTTGTGACCACGCGTGGACGCGCGGTGCATTAAACCCATCTGAATGTAAGGCTGCTCACATTTATTGTTTGGGTGCACAGGACACTAATGGCCGTTTAATTACTCAATAAAAGGCACCTTTAAATAAATTCCTGTGTGGTGAGCAAATGGTATTGATCTGTCGCTGAGCTGCAACGTGATCTCTTGAGAAAGGACAATCAGAGCCGTCGGACCTTGGGAGTGCATTTGTCACTTAATAGCGGAATTACGTGGAGGCAAGGCTAAGATGCAACATAACCATGTTACAAAGCATTTTGTCCGCTCACATCCTCTGAATTAAATTTGACAGCATTTGTCATTTGTGCTTGAGTTTATCCGTTAATTACTCCCTCAGTGTGAAAAATTAGGAATAAAAATCTCTGTAAAATAAAAATATCTGATGAAGAGGAGTTTGAATTTGCCGTTGCCCTGTGTCGCATTTGACTAGGATTCGAAAATTATCTTGATATTTTATTTTGCTCTTTAGAGAGAATATGGTTTATTGAATGATTGTTTTTATTTCAAACATACAAGTAAAGAAAACCAAAAAAATACACCAGAAAACCAGAAATTGTATAGATTACAATAAAACAACAGCAAAGCATACACACTTGTTCCTCACTTCAATATAAAGCAACAAACAGTAAACAAATCATTCAAAGTGGCTTCAAGTTGTTTCATGCCAAATGTATTTATAGCAACCAGTCAGCTTTATTGACTAAGGATGTCCTTGGTAGCTTAATGCTAACATATAAAGGGATATACCTTTGTATTGCTAACAGATCTTCTTTCTTCTTTTCCTTTCGGCTTTTCCCTTCAAGGGGTCGCCACAGCAAATCAGTGTCCTCCATCTTTAGAGGTTTGATCCGCATGTTTGTTTTGGGCAAGCTTTTACGTCGAATGCCCTTCCTGACACAACCCTCTGTATTTATCCGGGCTTGGGACCGGCACAAGAAGACTTATGTCCATTTGTGGCTACAGAACAAGCAACTCGCTCAGTAAAAGGCTCCCAAACACAAAATGGTAATCGACACAGCAACATTCAAAAAAGCAAAAACTATACTCACCATTACAGATACAATCGATAAACATTTCAATATAAACGGTGGAGCAACACATGCTGACAGAATCATACCTGCATACTTATCGTCCGGGGGAATGAATTGGAATTGATCAATTTGAGCACATCAAATAAAGCGGCACAATTAGATTGAAGTGTGATATTTTTCTAATGTTTTTCTCCTTTTTTACATTCATTTCATTTTTTAAACTATGATTGTATAGAATTGGAATAATTTATTGTGCAATTTACCTGGATTTAAAGCAAGTTTTGTTTAGTTTTTTTTGCAGAAGAAGGCTACTGCAATTGATGGTTTGCATTGCCATTCATTTTAATGGGGAAAATTGACCTGTTTTGAGTTATTGACAGTCAATAGAAGAAATAGATTAGTTATTTTTCTAGACTGTCTAAATAATGAGTGTCTCAATAAATACATTTAGATAAATTCTCTTTTTTAAGGCTTAAACTTTATTATAAGGCTCAAACATTGAAGCTAAATGGGCACTCACATGAAACATGATTTCTTAAGCAGCTGTCTGACCCACTCTCTATTTTTTAAATTGATTTGGGGTGGTCGGGGTGGGCGAATTGAATATGGGCACCTGAATTTATCTGAAAAGTAGGCTTGCTCTGTGTTAACATTCTTTGTGATCCAGTCTCACTTGATGAGGACATCAAATGAATGGCGGCTTTTCAGTACAGGCTCAAGTCACATGGGCGGCTTTGTGGGCCAGATTTGGGCCTTGGAAAGGGACAATAAAAGCAACATTGTCCAGTGACGAGCGTACATGGTTCCTTTTTGTCGATAAATGGATTTTCACGCTTCTCTAGAATGAATAACTGTGAAGAATGTGAAATTATTGTCTCGTCACATGAAGTTTGTGTGGTCTTCTTGGAGTACTGTTGGATTTTTTTCCTCATATTCCTATTTTATTTGATCTGTATTCTACCAAGTAATATTCAATCCATTTTGAAATTGAATTCAATTCAACGTATAGGCAGTGACTCACTGCCAGACTGCCCACCGGTGATATGTCGTTTATAGCTTATCGTCATGGTTTTGGATCGTTAATCATAAACTATATCATGCCATTTGAGATTGCAATGATACATTATTGGCCCAACAATGTGGGTCAAGTCAAATTTCTTACATGATCAATGTTCACAGAACTAAACATTGTTTGCTCAGGCCAATAATTCATGCTGACAGTTTCTAGCATCCATCAAAGCTGCTTCAAATTCTCAAAACCTATCCTGGTTTGGTCCGCCACATCATTTTACTCGGCCGAGAGCAAATCAAACTTGTGAAAGCACGTGATGCTTGCTAAAGTCAGAACCGAAATTTCAAATTATTGTATACAATGCAATACAATACAATACAATACAATATAATATATTCAAATTTATATTGAATATGTGTTATATATTATATTTATATTGACACTTTTTTGTTTTTTAACTGACATCAGAAAAACGTTTTATAGCATCTAAAATACCCAAAACACGGAATATGATATTTTTAGTCAAATGCAAAACACCAATAAAAATCTGCAAAAAATTGAGCTGCGAATTGGGCATTTTCAGAAAGTCCCGCCCCCAGTTCGTGACGTCACGCCAAGACGTCTTGCATTGCTAGTGAATCAAAACAATTGCTTCAGATTCGGAGAATATGCTTTCTTGTTACACATCCAGTTATGAATATGATTCAAATAGTTCTGAAGAGGAAAGCATACATGTTTGCAATCGATTAAATAATTTATTTGTGCCATTTTGAGACAACATTGAGGGGAAATCTCTCACCCAAAAAAAGAGGCACAAAATGGCGACCTCCTGTGGCCACCTCCGTTTCCACAGGCTGATAAATTCCTTATATGGCGCTTGGACGCCGTCTTCTGGCCTTCTGGCGGCTTTCGGGTGCAACACGAGGTCCCCAGACCAAAGAAGTACAGCAAAATACATTGATGTGATGGAAGGACTGCTGGAATGCGTCTTTTTTACGGTCAGGGGCGGTCCTTTAGTGACGTAACATACGGACTTGTCACCAACTCAAAAACAAGACTACCTGAATATTCAGCGTGAGTCTTAAAACGTAAAATATAGCTATATGCGGTGGAATCTTTGTAAAATACGCTCAGTAGAAGTCATTTGAAGCCATTTTACAAATTATGGACACAACTTGTCCGGAGACGTCGGCTGTCCTTTAAATCTTCTCTTACTTGCCGACAAACTCAACGATGACCTTCTGTCACACAAAACTCCAGGTAGTTGGATCACATCAATATCATCAACATTCCTGTCGGACAACACACTGAGTTCTGCAACAGTTGTCTACCTCTGATAGCCACAAGCTAACATGATTAGAAATGATCTCCAACAGTTGGTGGGATAAAAACAGCAAAAGGTAGCTGGGCCCCTGCGTTCATCAGCTGTGGATGTGATTACAACGATCAATGCGGAGACGATGACACCATGTGGATGGGAAACACCTGAGGAGAGAGAGCGAGAGTGTGTGTGTGTGTGTGTGTGTGTGTGTGTGTGTGTGTGTGTGTGTGTGTGTGTGTGTGTGTGTGTGTGTGTGTGTGTGTGTGTGTGTGTGTGTGTGTGTGTGTGTGTGTGTGTGTGTGTGCGCGTGTGTGTGTGTGTGTTTGTGTGTCTGTGTGGTAATGCGAGATCAGACATCGCCTGTTAGTCGCAGCCTCGCATCTGCTGTCAGCCATTTGCTGTAACTCCGTTAAGGATGTTATTGATTGCTCATTACGGGCCTGTTCCCTGAAAGTCGAGCGTCCCCTATGATCACATTAAACTCCCCTGCTCCCCCAACATCGGACCCCCTCCTGAGATACCTTCTGCTCGTCAGCTCACATCAAGTTTCTCCTACGAGATTTGATATCAAGCAGCCTGACATTTTGTACCCTCCCCATTTAGATTTACAAAAAAAGTCTTTATTTTATTTATTTATTGATTTATTTTAAACACACACACACGGTAATTGATGTTTTTTGCCTCTTGTAAATCAGCGAACAGGGATGAGAAACACTTAAAATTACAAAGCGTTTCATTTTTATTTGTCCAAAGTGATGTTCTCTTTATGATCTGTGTTTTGGTGGCTCTGTAACAAAGAGGAACAAGAAATACATCAGTCACACCCTTATGTATTATTATTTTTTTATTCATTGTCACATCCAAGCAACATGGAAACTAGGTAGAACATTAATAGTTTTTTTGGAGATTTTCACCTCACCCCAAAAGCGATGAAGTTCATAGTGTCTTTGCGTTACTTTCTGTTGCACCTATTTTGGTCAGTGTACCAGGTGAGTTTGGGCTAAAGGTAGACCCTACCCAAGACTGGTCTACCACTACACACACACAAACTTGGAGCAGATGGTGGAGCGACTCGCTGCCCTGACACTCCTCTTTCTTGGATGTTCTTCTCAGGAGATTCACTTGACTGTTTCTAAAAAGCGTTTCTTTGTCAAAAGTGGGTTTCGAATACCTCAATGACTAATTGGTGGGCCGTCAGGGCCTGCAAGGCCTCCTCTTCTGGCCTAAAAATATCTGAATCTTAGACTGATGTTAATTATATTTTGTCAATGAATTATGATTAAATAATTCCAAATTGTCTTTTAGTTGCCTTTCATCACATTTGCCCCGTGTTGCGCTGCTTACAGGCGTGTGTTTTCATATTTAAGCATTAAACCAATCACATTTCAGCCATTATTTGTTACCAGGGTCAGGTCTCTACCTGGACGCCTTCTCGATCAGAGTCTGCAGGCCCTGCAGCATCAAATGTGTTGCTCAAACTGTTGCTTGAACCAATCAGATTTCGAGTTGGCAACCCAACAGGGGTACCAAGGCCTTCTTGAAGGTGCTGGTCAACGTCAGAGTTTTTGCAAACTATGATTGGCTCGTCACTCACCAATCATAGTATCACTGGCCACGAGTGATAAGTGCATACTGGCCAGAGCTAGCACGCTTCATAGGCAAATATATTGTGTTGATTTAATAGCAGTTTTGTCAACCCACAATGCTTGAAGGAAGAGAAGAAATGGATTTGGTTGAAGATTTACTGTTAAAGCCATTTTCAAGAAAAAATGAACATCATTAAGAAAGGTCAGTCTGTTATTTCCTGGCTAATTGTACCCTCTAGTGGATTTATAGTAAATCACACCACACTTTTTTCAGTCTGGATTGATTCCGACATTGCACTACTGAAGGCCTAGCGATGAAATCCACAGCCTGACACTGCACAGACTATATCTTGCAAAGCCAAGTTGTTTTATATCAGAATTAATTCTGGAGCAATTGAATGCAGGTGGAGCTATGTAAACATTTCCAAATGTATTCAGTGAAGACTAATTTACACTTGGTTTAAAAGAGAGCCAATGCTTGGCAGGATGAATCACAGTTAGCTCGCCTTTGACTGTTCAATTTGAACGATTTCCCTCGGTACTCTGATATTGGGTATGCTACACAAAAACTGCAATAAGCTTTTATTTTCATTAATACATTTTTACGGTTTGTACATCAAATTTATAGTAAGCTGCATTCATTTCTTGTCTGGATGTGGAAGGAGTCTGTGAGCGGGCAGACGTCTCCAATAACATCACAAAATAGTTGCTCGAGGGGTTGGACATTTTGATATATAAAGCCACACACATTGGCTGTACTCAGAGGCCGCTTACTTTGTCTCATGCCCTTGGTTGTCATAGTAACAAAAGAAATGCTCATCATTTGCATGAAAATGACCCCTCCCAGATTCTGACCAAAGTGCTACAAGTGGCTATCCAAAATGCCTAATTCCTAATCCTTCGTGTATTTTGACAATGTCAGAGGTCTTTTTAAAAGACGGAGGTGCGGAAAATCGACATACGGACGTGTTCCTACATTTTTGTCTTGGAAAGTGATGTTTTCAATAAATACCCGGCTCATAAATACCTTGCTGTCTGTGAGCCAAATCGGTGGCGATAATCATCCACTCGCAGCCATGACACCACCGACCATGATGTACTTCTTGCTGAGCCAAATAACAGAGGCAGGAGGGTGTTGCCGAGTGACCTCCTGAATGGTTGTTTTGGGATTAGTCCCGTCCAGTACTTCCCTCAAAGTGGCCAATAGATTGGTACTTCCAGAAATGAGTCACTCGAAAATGATCATCGGCCTGCACGTATGATAATGGATAACCATTACAACCCACACACACACGCAGGCATACGGCTCCTCAGCATCACTTGAAATATGATGCATGCGGTACGCTTAGCAAGCACTTAATGTCCAAAAGTGGCACATTTGCTGAGATTTACAAGACGGGCCACATGGAAGGTGACGCTGGCGTGAAAGGTGGGGTTAAAAACGACGCTGCGTCAATAATTATCTCATTTTATTTACGACGATGGATGCCTTTTTAGATGAGGTTGCAGACGCGCCTTCTCTATTGTCTGCCTTCTTCTGGAGCCCCGTCCTCCTTTCTGACGACTCTTTTTTTTCCTTTCCTCGTCCCGCCCGTCGGTCGCGGGATCAATGTCATTTCTTCAAGGATTAGGCCTACACTCATAAAAATCTATTTTAATTACCCAACACACAGGTAAACAAAGCGCTTCCCAGGTATGGATCTTGGCGAGATCATGGCGCAGTGTGCCACCTCCCAGATTTAACCTCTGGGTCATACTGAAAGAAACAAAATGATTAGCGTTGTTGACCCACATTATTGTGTTTGCAGGGCGGTAAACATTTATAAATATACATATATTTGTTTTCTCCGTGATGAGATTAGGCAACATCAGCAGAGTTGTATGTCTGGGATTAGATTAGCAGTCTCAACATCTTGTACTCTGCTATGATTCTGTTTTAGTTAAACATACTTATAACTACATATCATGAAAGAAATGAAAGTTTAGTCACATTTCTTCTTTTTTTGCTTTGACTGGATAGTATGCTGCTTATTTTGCTTTGCATGTTTTGTGCCACCTGGGAGACCTAACTAGTTTACTAAGGAGATGAAACAGATTCCAATGCTGTTCATAATATATGTAGTGTACCAGCACCAAATATTATTTTGTAATACCTCAAAATTGTCAGCTCTAATGTACAAAACAGAGAAAAAAACAATAACACTCCCAGGATCTGACCAAGCCAAAGCAGTAAAATGTTTTTACTTGTTTTTAATAATGCAATTATTCTGACTTCAATTGTTACACCTGCCTGTATTGTTCGCTCCCCTCAAAAAATGTTTTGCTTTCCATGATTTTTAATACATTTTTGATACATTATTCCTTTGATATCCCTAAAGACTTGTTAATGAGTTAATCCTATTACTTTCCAAGTGTGGCCAATAAAAGCAGATGCAATATTGATTGTTGCAATAAATTGCAATTTATAGCGATGACATTTCGGAAAACAATTGCAAACACCTGCAAACTCATGTGCTAGAAGGGAAGAAAAATGAGGACCGATTCAGACGCAAAAAATAAAAATCTGATTGAAGAAAAAAAGGTATCTGATACCCTGCGTTGTTTTTCTAATAAGGAAACGCTATCCGGATGAATTAATGTATTCCTTATTTTGTGAATTTGCAAATTTTTCGTTTATGAGTTAATGTTTGGTATTGCGAGCAATTTCTTTTTTTTAATATATTTTTTTACATTTTCCCATCACACAAAAAATGGTGATATGTACAGCATTTTTACTCTGGTGTGGTTGGTATAGAACGTACTTTGAACAGATGGGCTGGAACAAATTGTGTTCCTTTCCCAGCCCGAGATGCTGGAAATGAAGTTTTTCTTCACAGAAATTATTCATGAGCGGCCATATTAGCAGTCTTCACCGATGTTAATTCTTCAGCAATAAAAAAAAAGATTGTTTGGTTCAGCAGGCCAAAGATCTCCAGTGGGTGTGGTGGTGTGTTTGCGTATTGGAGATGCTCAAGGCTGTCTTTAGAGGAAATGGAGGTCCTAACAGACAGAGCATCACACCCCACCTATTTATTTAAACGCACCTACGACACAATTCCTCTCTATTTCGTCTCGAAACGCCAAACAAAGCCATGCACAATTTCTTTGATCCTGAGCATTTGTTTAACTGCGCCCTAACTATTTAACCCACCCACTCACATGTCTGTCTTGTCCAAGCTAATTTACGGAGACGGTCTCTTAAATCTTTTGTTGTGATTGTACGGCTGCCGGCGATTGACGGTGTGAGTGTTTTAATCACATTTGCGGCTAAAAAAAGATGTACACAGCTTGTAAAACGTGCTAAGAAGCAGTTCAGAACATTATTGAAAGTGACACCAATTTGTGTATTTGTTAAAATGGGGGGCTGTGGGGATGAGATGTGGGGGTGAACACTGTCAAACAGACAATAAGCACACCTCAGAAATGTAAGCGTATTCAACTGATATAATAATGAGAATTGTTGATAAGTTAATATAATAATATATAATAATATAATAAATGTTGGTACAAAAATATGGAAAGGAGTGAGTGGCTTTGAGGACAACTAGTTTGAACAGAAATTTCTGGGTTGACCTGCCAACCGCTGACAAGCCAAATTAGAATATGACAAAAACTGAATTAATTGCCTTAAAATCTCGATTTTGAAAATGAGCATGAAAGCAAAAATGTTTCAATTATGTGAATAAAAAAAAATCTTGAATACCTATTTGTAATGTGGACGTTTTTGACATGTAAATCCTGAATGCGATGATAGTTTGGCATTGGAATGGTTTGCAATTACAAATGTAGAAATTTGTGCAGGTTGTGGAATAATTGTACAAATATTTGTTATTGAATGTGCTTCAGCATGTGAATTTAACTGGTTCCACGATTAAAGTTGTATTCATGGTTTGGCACCCAGTCACCCTATTATTATTGTTATTATTTATGTATTGTTATTATTATTATTATTTATAACTTTCATAGGAGACACATATTGGCTTCTATAATTTTCAATGTAGTTATCATGAGTGTGAGTGAATTAATATGCTGATTTTTGCTATTTGATATTTATATATAGTAGTTTTCTTTTTTTGGGGAGGGGTCGGGGGGGCAAATATCAAATACGCTCACATCCACACTGTCGTATTTGTATGTTGTGTGACCTCTTGAATGACGTTAAGAGCCTAGTTCAACAGCCAGATCAGTGTGGGGATCTTGGCTATGGTCCCGGCAAGCGTTTTTATTTTCTATTTGCGTTGAATCAGTCCGGACATCTCGACTGGGAGCATTCACACCATTTTTCTGAGAGTGGCAGAGTCATATGACATTTTCACCTGTCAGCCAGGAAGAAAATAAGGCTCCTCTGTACGGTATATGTTTCCAGTTTGTCTGACTAAATATAGCGACAGTTAAAGGACAACCGACATCACTTTTTTGTTTCCTAACTGACATCAGAAAAACGTTTTATAGCATCTAAAATACCCAAAACATGCAGTATGATATTTTCAGTCAAATGCAAAACACCAATAAAAATGACTTAAAGTGTCCAATATCTACAAAAAAATGAGCTGCGAATTGGGCATTTTCAGAAAGTCCCGCCCCCAGTTCGTGATGTCACACCAAGACAATGGCTTCAGATTCAGGTAATATGCTTTCTTGTTACACATCCAGTTATGAATATGATTCAAATAGTTCTGAAGAGGAAAGCATACATGTTTGCAATCGATTAAAGAATTTATTCCGTGCCATTTTGAGGCAACATTGGGGGGGAAATGTATTACCAAAAAAGAGGCAGAAAATGGCGACCAAGCTCCGTCTGAGGAATTAATCAGCCCGTTTCCACAGGCTGATAAATACCTTACGTGGAGTTTTGTCGCCCTCCTCTGCCTCTTTTTGGTGCAACACGACCCGAAGGACTCGTCACCAACTCAAAAACAAGACTTCCTGAATATTCAGCGTGCGTCTTAAAACGTAAAATATAGCTATATTCAGTGGAATCTTTATAAAATACGCTCAGTAGAAGTCATTTGAAGCTACTTTACAAATTATGGACACAACTTGTCCGGAGACGTCGGTTGTCCTTTAACAAAAGCTTTGTGGATCGTCTCATATTTTGGATTTGTCGAGCACCAGTAAACTTGTCAACGGCGACCTTCTGATGATTCCGCTGATTGGAGTTTGATGGTCATGCCGTGATGTTGAAGAGCATTTATTACGATGTATATTACAATTTTTTTTAATGTAAAAAGATGCTGACATGTGTCAAGTGTCTTTATATTGCCAATGCAAGCTGTCATCAGCAGCCAAGCACCAGCAGGCCTTACTGTCTTTGAATTAGTGACAGCTCATTTCTTCAGGTCAGCGCTCAAGAAGCCGAGACTTTGAACTCACTCTGTTTACTTCCCTCGTCTGTTGTTGTTTTTGCTTTTGACAGACTAGTTGTCATCACGGTGAGCTGAGGAGGAGCTCAAATTCAACTTCAAAGTGCATTTGGATGCCGCTTTGGTTTTCTTTGGAGGGAAATGTGAGCCTTGGAGAGACATTTTGGTCTTTTTTAGAACTTCTGAAATACAATGCTCTTTTTTTCAAACTAGCGACATGCTGTCAGGCAAGCACAGTTCTAGATCTCATTTTTCAAATTTATTGACTTATTTTATACGAAGTTTTATGAAGCTTCTGTTTTATTTTTAACTCTCAGAGCGTTCATTTAATATCAAAAGATATGGAGTGGATACATGAAAGATTATGATTATTTTGTCATTTAAAATGTTGATTTAAAATGCTGTCCTTGCACTGGCCAGTCTGTGTCTTATGAAGCCCAAGGTTGTCAGTTGCAATCATTGCATGTGAAAGTGTGTGTCAGTACTCTGCATGAGTCTTTGCCCAGGCTGCTCAATTTCTAATAGGAATTTTACAATTCAACGAAAATATTTTTTTTAGACAACAAAGCGAAAAAGGAGAAAATACTTCATGTTTCAAAACAGACACTGCTGAAATACATTGAGGAAAATATTGCTATATTTGCGGTTGTTGTTGCTTCATGAAAAGATCAACTGTGCAACGGGGTTGTTTACTAACAGGCTGCATGTTAGTCTTGCGGGAGTTAGCAGACATGTAAGACTTCTCACTGCACTGGGTGGCTGACAAGCCTGCTGCCCCTGCCACACTCGTCTTGGCTAAAATGTTAGAAATGAATGCAATTAGCTGATTACCAATGCGCTAATTACCCACTTGCGGCTGCCGAGAGATGTTTAGAGAGGAGATTCGCAAAGGAGAAAAATAGTCTGGGGACCTGTGATGCCTCTCCTGAACTGTTTTGTTACTAAATAAACCAGAGAATGTGTCAGCGTAATGCATTTTTAAAAATGTGATCACATCCAAGTGAATTTGTGGTAGGTCTGAATGGCTCCCCCACAAATGAAGCAATTTGCCCAGACCCAACTCTGGTTTTGTCCTTGGCGATCAATATGTGACGCAAGGTTGCTTTAAGACACCTTTATTAGTTATGTATTTATTTATTTTTGTAGTAATAAGGGTTGTAATAATTTGTGATTAATTCCCACAGCCTTTGGTAGTCGGACACTCTGCAGTGAGTCGGTGGCATTCTGTCCATGTTTACAGATGGCCCTGGCTGGGATTAAAGGAAACAGTCCCTCACTAGCCACCCGAGGCAATAAAAGACGGCTGGCAGGGGGCAGGTGAAAGTAGCTGGAGATGAGATGCAGCAAAAGGGGGTGGGGAAGACCAACGAGCGAGTGCAGTAAATATTAAAGGAGGAGGTGACGGCTAGGTAAGAATCCAAATTGTAATTATACACACTGTGAAAATGAAAACTGGAGATTATAAATGGTTCATTTTGTGTTTGAGGTTTGCGGTGCACAATTTATGGGATTTAAGCGAGGAGGAAAGGCAGCAATGGAAGCAAGGCAGACTGGGGGTGGTACGACAGAGAAGGGGTCAAGGTGCACTGAGCAGGATGGAACCAAAGCTTCAGACACAAAATGTATTGTGATTCATTGCCTGCAGCAGTCGCCGCAGCATCGCATGCCTGTGTTTGTTCATCTGGGTCAGTAAACGGGGGCCGGCGTGTGTCTGATTACGTGTTTGAAGAAATCTGATGGTTTGTGTGTGGCTGCTCATCGAGGTGGATTTTTTTTCTTTCTAAACCCGCTTGCAGCCACCTAAGATGAGCAGGCGATTATAGCATGACCTTCCGACGGCCTGGGTCTGATTGGTCTGGCCACAGTGCATTAAAGTGGTTCTGCTATAGGCATATATACGTGCTCTTTTTCTCCAAAAGGTGGTACCTTGGCTAATGAGTATCCCAATTTACAAATCTTTTGAGTTACAAGCCATCACTTTAATATCGATTTACTTTGCTTTGGATTTCAAGCCATGATTTTGGTTCTGTGCAGTGTTCAGATACACACATAAATTGTCAGGGGGGGAAGAGCCACAGTCCCTGATGCACTTCCAGCCACCTAATGAACGGTACATGCGGCCAGTGAAATCCAAAATGAATACACTTGCAAGAAGCAAACAGAAGACGCTCAGACTCTGTGCTCAATGCTCATTCCTGATGCCACTCACAGAGCCACTCACCTTAAACACTCTCATCAGCATGACTATTGTAGTGTGTTTGACGGGCTACCTGTTATTGAGAAAGTATGGCATCTATGCATTTCAAGATGTTTGAAGGATGACTCCTAATTGCATTGACTGTACTTTCCCATATTTTCTTTCTTTTCCGCAGGGTTGAAGATGCAGTGGCATCCCGAACAAAGCCAGTGGGCCGAACAGCATTTTGACATCTCCTCGACCACATGCTCCCCAGCGCACAAGGCAGAGCCATTCCGTGTAGTACCCGGCCACCTTCAGTGCTCGGCCGCCTATCAGTACGCCTGGGCAAACGATGACATCTCGGCCCTCACCGCCTCCAACATGCTCAAAAAATATGCCGAGAAATATTCTGGCATCCTGGAGTTGCCCGTCTCCTATCCCGAAGCCGGCGGTGTCCCAGTGGGGTTGAGAGGTCGAAAGGGTGAATCAGAACCATGGCAGGATGGCGTCTATCCTATGAGCTGTATGCCGGAGGGAGTTCACGTCCGCAAGGGAGGCGTTGCAGCAGCTTCTGAGGTGGTAACTGGTTTGTGTAGCTCTCCTGGTCTTGCCTCCAGCTCTCTGAGTGAGCCCAGCTACTCCAGCAGCAGCTGTGGGAGTCATACTGCCACCACACTCCACTCATCCTCATTGCCTTCTCAGGAATATGACGGCTCTTACAGCGGTTCCTACTTGCATAGTAGTTACCATTCCCATCCCGTCACAGCGCCCGCACATACTTCCCCAATGCACAGCTCCGGCCTCCTGCAGCCGCCTCCACCGCCATCTCACTCCACATTAGTCCCAGCGTACAACGGAGGCTCACCAAACGTGTCTGGTTACAATTACACCCCTGCAGGATACCCTGCCCACAGCTCAGTCGGACCTGAATACGGTACTGGAGGAGTGCCCCGATCAACCTCTTACCTTCCCTCAGGAATTGCTGCACCAACACCCCTGACCCCTTATCCATACCATAACCAAATCACCCCAAGCCCTCTAAACAGTTGTTCCTCCGACTTGCTGAAGAGGAAAGGCTTCTACGTGACTGGCCAGGGAGATATCGAGTCGCCTTATGCAAGCTTTGGCTATGGTCAAGCACAAAGCTCAAGCGAGAGCCCGATGTACAGAGTGGCAGACAGCAGCAGCACAAACAGGAACTGTGATAGTCCCATCGGCAGCGGTTTTAATAGAGGTTCCGAGAAGCCGTCTATGTCCTTTAATCCCGCAAAGCCGTCAACGCTGCCATCAGAGGAGCAGCACCAAAGAAAGTATAGCGGCCAGATAACTACCAACCCACTATCGCCATCAGCCTACGTTTCTTCTTCCCTCCGGGGCACACGCATGGCAGACTCTCTTGTCAACTTTATATCCCCACCCGTCAGTGAGCAAAGTCTCCAAGATCATCGTATCCATCATTCGCGCTCAGGTGCTCACTCCTCTTCAACCATCTCCTCCTCTGCTGCTGAAGAGCAACTGAAAACCTGTGACCCACACCTCTTGGACATGGTCACCTCTGACATTGTTCAGCTGGCCCCTCCCATGGACTGGAGTGACATTGCGGGTTTAGAAGTGGCCAAAGCAACTCTGAAAGAGGAGGTCATCTGGCCCATTCTACGTCCTGACATGTTCAGAAGCTTAGGAGCCAGCCCCCCACATTGTGTGCTGCTGTTTGGCCCAAGAGGCAGTGGCCGGATGTTGCTCGGCCGTTGTCTGGCTGTCCAGCTCGGGGCGTCATTACTTTGGCTCAGTGGCTCTACTTTAGTCACCAAGTGGCTGGCCGATGGGAAGGAAATTATCAGAGCATCCTTTCTGGTCGCTCGCTGCCGCCAACCCTCTGTACTGTTCATTAGTGAGGTGGACATGCTGCTTTCGGCGCGACTCGCCGAAGAAAGTCCCATCAACAGACTAAAGAGGGAGCTCCTTTCGCAGCTGGACTCGCTTGTAATGGGCTTCGGTACAGATGGAAGACAACACGTATTCGTGGTTTGTTCCACGAGCAGACCCCAAGACATCGACGAGGGGCTACACAGCTACTTTCCTCGCCGGCTTTTTGTAAGCCTGCCAGATTGTACCGCCCGCCACCAGATTATCAGTCAGCTCCTCACCCAATCACAACATAAATACTGCATAAGTGAGGATGAGCTGGCGCTGCTTGTCCAACGAACTGACGGATTCTCGGGACTTGACATATCAAGACTTTGCCAGGAAACCCATGTGGGCTCGTTACACGTCTCCACACAACAGGGCGTGGAGATGCCCAGTATGATTCAGCCCCTAACCTACCAGGACTTTGAGAGGGTCTTTTGTAAATTTCGTGGTAGTGTATCGCAAAAAGAAATGGATATGTACACCAAATGGAACAAAATGTTTGGATCCAGACAATGAAAGGACCTGCTCAATGTCAAAAGGCTTATGTTGCGCCGTGGAGAAACAGAAAATAATACACACAGGTGTTGCAGGTTTGTCTACAAGTTATATACAGTATGCGTGTGTCTATATGTACTATGGGATGTAACGGTAGGCTATATGAATTTGATTGTGCATTTTTTAGGACGAAACCTTGGGTAAAAACTGAGCCAAAGCAATAAGTGTCTTTGCAGACAAGTGTGATTCTGTCCAAACAGTCACCCACAGTCCCTGGCTCCTCTGTAGTCACTGAGGAAAATGATAAGATAGTGCAGATGTCAGATTACATAACTTAGCCTGATTTTGAGCCGACAGCCATGGCTCAGACAAATGTCGTGTCTTGTAGTTGATTTTGAGTGGTCCTGACGTCATCGCCTGTGTGGTGAGACATACTGTACTAAACTGGTCGTGAGGTGTTCAGGATGCCTCCAAACCCCGTTAACAAAAGCCTGGCTCGTCAGAATTTTTGTCCATCTTCTGAACACAGAAGCATTGCTCATAATGCCTCTATTGACAGCACTTTGACAGCTGCATTTCCCACCTTCCCGAAGGACCTATGCCGATGAACGGAATCTTGACAGAAACACGCAGCGATAGGGCACTGTTTAGTCAGTGACAGACTTGTAGCTTGTCATCTGGCCTGATCCAAGACACAGAACGATATTTGTTTACTAGTCTGACAGCGCCGCCGTTGTGAACGGCAAAAAAAGTTATGTAGTTTGACAAGGCCAAAATTTCCTCTTCACAAGTAATTTTGCCACAAAATTTCAAGGAGGAACGTATTGTTGTATTGTTACACCCATAACATGTATCTCTCTTCACAAACGTATTAGACCACTTTCACTGTCAGTGGGATCGTGCTGAATTTGAATCCTTTAAAAAAATGGCCATGTATAATAGATGAAGCTTCAAAACTGAAAAATCAGGTTGCAGCCTCGGCTTTCGGAGGTAACAACTTGAAAGTCCCATTGGGAGGAATTGTCTTCTAGCTGAACGGTCAATGTCTCTGTCCTCTGTTATTAAATATGAACATGATAAAAGGGAATTTGGCAATTGAAAAAAAAAAATCCTGAAATTTTCTTTTGTGCACTTTATCTTTTGACACACCAACCCCTTTCAATTTTGCTGCTGAAGATTGCAAATTTCCCCATTGGGGGACTATTAAAGACTTTCTGATTCTGAATTAGGTGACACCAGCAGCCCCACATCGTATTACAGTATGCGCTAGATTTGATGGCCAGGAAAGATAATGAGGGGCGGTGCGGTGATCCACCAGAGTGAAATAAAGATACAGAAAACCCCAGATTTCTTCTGCAACCGGGATGAGTAAAAGGAAAAAAATGCTGATGTTCTTTCTACCTCAATACTATAGAAACCCTTGTGGTGTTTACGTTACGCAGTGATTCTTTTGAAATGTGAGAGCTGGCAGATTTAGCATAAAATGCTAATTGAGAAGTTAAAAAAACTGCTGAAAAATGGTATGAATAATACCACTGTGTCATTTGGTGCAGTCTCCCTAAGGCAGGGGTGGGCATTCCTAGTCCTGGAGGGCCACCCTCCTGCATGTTTTCCAAGTCTCCTTGTTGCAACACACCTGATTCAAATGAACAGGTTCAATGTAAGGCTTCTGCAGAGCTTGGTGATTATCTGATCATTTGAATCATGTGTATTGTAACAGGGAGACTTGGAAAACATACAGGAGGGTGGCCCTCCAGGACTAGGAGTGCCCACCCCTGCCCTAAGGTGACTGTACAGTACTTTTAATTTCTCATCCGAGGAGCCAATTTGCATTCAACTGATGATTGCACAGAGATATACAGTTGTATGTATAATCAACCCAATCATTTGTGGGCTATTTTGATGAATGTGTATATACCTGAGCACCTTTTAACCATGTTTTGGTTCACTTTTTTTATTTCATTGTGTTGAATTTTCGGGCATTTTCACAACACACTTACTTAGCCTTTAACCAGTGTGCGTTGTGCTTGTTGAACTGTAAATACATGAAAAATCAAATGTGCACTTAGGAGTTTTCTCATACTGCCCTTCTTATTGCCAGTCAATGTATTTTAATGTAATCAGAGGCAGCAAATGTCAATAAAAGACAGCTGATCTTGCGAGTTCATCTTGTATGCTGTTGTACAGTATTTTATTGCCGAGTCATACACGTCATTCATCTTGGAATAAAATCCAGTTGAACTGTGTTTGTATCCGTACATGAAATCGCAACGTTGGTGTCCTATGCTTGTGAGCAGGTTGTCATTTGAGCAAAAATGATCGGCAGCTGTACCACACTTAATTTTTATGCAGGGGTGCATACTGCAGTTTTACCGAACCAAAGCCTTTGAGTGTAAACAAATGCATAACGTGTGTAATCCCAATCACTTTTAATAAACACATTTGCCAAGCACAGTGTAGTTCCAGTATGCTTTTATTCGAAAAATGCAACTCTACAAAATGAGCGATGTCGTTTCACCTACACCACGGGTGTCAAAGTCAAGGCCCGGGGGCCAAATCCGGCCCGCCACACCATTTTGTTCAGCCCGCGAAAGCAAATCTAACTTGGGAAATTCCATGATACTAGCTAAAGTACCAACCAAACATTCTAATTGTCGCGTATATAAACCACAATAACACTCATTATTTATTACTTCACATTTGAAAAGGAGTGGATGAAACGTTCTAATGGCGTCCCCAAATTCATAACGGCCCCAGAGAGGAAACTGGAACTACAATGTGGCCCACGGCAAAAATGACTTTGACACCCCTAACCTACACTGTACCGTACGTCTTTTGGAGCACATCACTATTTCTCCCATTTAGTTATCAGGAAGTTAAATTAATAAATGACAATATTTGCAACAATTAATAACAAAAATAATGCCTGTTCCTTGTCCGGACCAAATTTTGATTCTGTTGTAGTGCCTAATATAACTGTCTTTCACCACATAGGTCAGTCAGTCACTTCTTGTTTATGGCAAGAAAAAATGATCATTTAAAAAAAAGATAAATGCTAAAATGGATATTGGGGATGTAATGCTTGGGCTATCTCAGTAGTCCTGTTTGATGCTTTGATAAATACATGATGAGATAACCAGAAAAAGAGAATTGCCTCTTTTCTTTTCACTACGCAATGGGCACAATTTTCAGCTTTTAAATGTCAGAGGACATCATCTAAAATGCCACCGTTAGAGGTCAAAGAGCACATTTCTAGCAGACATTGTTCATACTCCACTGGGCACGTTTAGTGGTAGTTGTTTCCCTCTCTAGGCCTCACTCTTAAAATTGTCAGATTTGTCAAACACAATAAATGTTTTGATTGCACAGCAATGTTATTATTATAACTACTAATTCATATATTTGAATTGCTCCTAAAACCAGCAATGGAGGTGCCTGTGTCAAGGTTGTGATGTTTGTGAACCGAACGCAGTCCAAAAGTGCATCCCTCCCTCTCTGTATCAGGTCTTCCACTAAAGGTAGGCACCAATTCCTTGTTTTTTTTAACTCGGCCTTGTATCTCAGCAAAGTTGTTTATATTTCTGTTTTGTTCATTCTATGGTCCATTATGTCTGTTGCTTAACACCACATACGTGCGTGCCATGTATATGTGCATACGTGTGTGCAGTAATGGCTCAATCGGAGGACGTTGGATTTTTGAAAAGTAGATCTTCCTCTTGGATGGTAGGTCTCGTCTTTGTTGAGTTCTTCTGTTGTCACCCCGAGAGTTTCCTATTTCCTTTGCCACCTGCCCGTGCTTTTGTTTGATTTCATTCGTTGTTTTCTTCCACCTGCTTTCTTAAACTGTGACAAAACAGTTGAGGACGCACTAATTGGCCGCGGCGTCATCCCACCAGTCTGCTCATTTTGCAACAATGTAGCCTGCTACAGATGAATTGGGGGACATGCGGTGGGGGACTGAACTTCCGAGCTCCTACGTGTGGCTAATCCCCTTCCACAGGACAACAGGACAAAAATCCTCGCTCACCTGCATCATTAATTGCATTTTTTTTTCTTAAATCAAAGATTCTTCATTGTAGAAGAAGCTGCAGGCTCTCCGACTTTTCCTCTCAGTTTTATACCTTGATGGTCTCGTAGCACAGATAAATACACATCAACAGAGGCTGTGCTGGAGTGAGAAATGTTCAAACCCGCCCCCACTACTTTGTCATTTGAAGCTGTATGAGCCTTTATGGAAATTTTTGCCTTTGACTTCAATTAAAGTGTGCACACAAACACCTTCACTGTATTGTTTTTTTTTCCCCTCGCCTGACGATGGCATCATTAGTGCATCTTGTCCAATGCATTACACATCATTGGAATCAACATATATTCTTGATACTCTTGACCTACGTGTTGTTTTGCAGAAAACGTTGTCTTACTCCTAAGTGGGAAACTTAATGAGGAGAACACATTCTAAGTGCCTTGGCTTTGTTTCACCAGGGGTATAAAACACCTCTCAAGAGAACTTAGTTCGTCCTTTATGATTTGACGATTATGACAAGAAACCAGCGACTCCTGATACAGGATATCCTTGTAGAATATACAGTAACCGTTTTGTGCTTGTTGCAAACTAAAATGTAAAATGTTATTTTCTACATTTTTTTGAGCAGGTACTAAAAACTTAGATATCCACCAGTACATCAGACCTCTGGGCTCTGACAGCTCACCCCTGTTAAATGTGTACTTGAAGACTGCTTTCCACCGTGAGTGTTTTATTTATTTATTTATTTATTCATTAGATTTTTTTTTAAATTAACCTAAACTTGTGCAATATGGATTTTACTCTGTTGTGATTTTTGGCAATGATGTTTCAGATTAAAAAAAAACCTCCCGTAATAGTTGTATTAAGTTTATCCTGTCTACTTGATATGTAATTTAAAACAGATTTTTTTTCTTACAGTGTATTGTACACATGCTGAAACATGTCAGGTATTTGAACACCTACAATACACTGTCTGTAAGAAAAGAATCTGTTTTAAATTAAATGTAAAAAAATCTGTTGCTACATTAACCCATCAATAAATATTACAAAGGATTCGACGGCATTACATATTACATTATTCTTCTATTGTATTTATATAAGTCCAATGAAAAATTTTAGTATAGATTCAAAGTCAGCACATGAAAAAAGAATCTTGAAAAGTTGAGTTTCAATAGTGATTAAAAAAAAACTTGCGTAGACCACTAATAAAATACATGTTACCATGGAAACTCCACCGATCGTGTTTTCCTCTTACGGGGGTGGACTCAAAAGCCAGAAAAAAAAGCCAGTGGTCCATTTCTATTGATGTCACCTATATGCGCTAGGTAACCTATCAAGGAGACTGTACGTTGTCTTCTCTTGTCAGTCAGGCCCCTGTCTTTCCCACACCATCTCCCCTCGTCCCTCAAATCAAATCAGAATCAGAATCAGAATCATCTTTATTGCCAAGTATGTAGAACACACAAGGAATTTGTTTCCGGTAGAACACGCTGCACTAGTATCGTTGTCAAAAAAACTGCTAAGTGGCACTATACAGTTCCATTTTGGCTACTGTTGAAATAGCCCCAACCTCCCACTCTGATCCTCCAAGTCCAAAACATGGCATGCGGCTTTTGCCCTGGGGCCCGTTCAACTGACAGCTGTTGATTTTGATCCCCGCAGCACATACCAGATTCATTCATTCATTCCCAGTCCGACTCCATTCTTCAAACCAAAACCTAGCTCACAGACATTGGACTCCGCCAAAAGTCCACAATAATTAGGCAATGTAAATTTGAACACAAAATGCAAAACATAAAGTAAGACTCACAGGGATATGAATTTAATTGTCCATCAGAAAAATGAGAAACACCACAGCACAAGTGACTCAATATATTGAGTCACTTGCAAAAGTAGACGTAAAATACGATTCTTCATTTCTGTTTGGATGACTACATTATAATTGTGTCACGCCTCCCCAATCCATTGATCCTGTTTTGGTTGATGTGTCTTCCACTGAGGGAATTTGATCGGTTCTCAGGTAAATGGGCTTTAACAATATCCTGAAGTAATGTCTGCTGATTTGACAGTTTTATTTCATCAAGTGGTTGCATGAAAAAAATAAGCATGTCTTCATTACTGTGCTTAAAAAAAGGATTCTCTGCTATCACTTGACAAAATAAAATGGAGTCACTTCAACACGACATTTTTTTCAGTGTATGATCCGTTCAGTGCCGTTGTAAATTATTTCAAAGAGAACGTACTTCACTGTGAATGTTTCAAGAAGCGGGACTGCAAATGATGGTGAAACACTGACAAGAAACCTCGCTAGACGGAATTGTGAGTTACTGCCATGGGAACAGCGTTTGCTCAAATGCTACCTGATGGCTGCGTCTGCCAATTTAGCCTTAGGCGAGGTCACATCCATGCGTGCATCCGCCTCGTGCAACTGGCGACATCTTGCTTTGTTTTGCAGCAAAATAAGCTAACAGTGAGGGAAACACGGTCTACTTTCTTATCAAACAAGGTCATATTATCATTGTATAAAGGTGTACATTTAATCCAGTAATCATAAATCGATTCAGTTTGTTTGACAACTGTTCACATTTTAATGGCTATGACAATAAAAATGATGACAACAAATCATTTAGCTTAAATTAACGTCAGTATTGAATCATTCTTCTCTCACACCAGCTACATTCATGTCGTCTTTGAGAATATCCCTAAACCTCCTCTCTGAGCTTCCTCTCGGTTGTCTTGGGAGACGTCATTGAATTTCAAATTGTCCAAAACCTTCATCCCTCGCTCTTTCAACAGTCAACAATCTCAGATTTATGTCATCCTTTTGACTTGCGGACTTTTCACCGCAAGTCAGATCATACTCCCTTTGACTTTGGAATGATCGGCAATTGTATGATGTTACAAACTAAACCAGTCACCAAACGCTAATTCCTTCATGTTTGTGCATTGTCTGGACTGTCAATTTGAAATAAGGTCCTTTTTTGTCTGCAACGGAATGTAAAAATGTCCCATTAATTGACGAAATATTACTGGTAGACAGATTCATCAATAGTGACAATCATTCTTGGTTGCGGGCCTGATTTTGAACTACCCTTGCCTTCTGGCACCTCTACTTTAAAAAGAAAAATAGAACTCACCCTTTTATGAGAGTCAAATTTCACTAAGTAAACTTTCAACACTGCTTCCAAGAAGACACAGTAGATACAAATAAAGGAATGGAAAATGAATCACAGGAAGGGAAAAGTAGTGGCACCCACTCAGTCAGAACCCTTTCCAGACGACAAGCAAGCTCGCTCTCATGTCAGTCGTTCTGCTAACGCGGCAGCCCGTCCCAGAGTGACTGTGAACACGGTGGGAAGCGGCGCCATCCTGACAAACGGACGCACACACACGCACATCAACAAAAGAGTGTTCTTGAAGGTACCCTCCTGTGACAAGACAGGTTGTTTTTCATCCACTGATGGATGGAGGTGGCGAGTGACACCGTAACACTCCACTGAACCTATTCTGTTTCTTCAACAGCACCCTATCATGAGAATAATCACCCAAGAAGAATCTGATTCAATATGAAGATGATGCATCAAATGTCGATTCGAGATCAGGTCAAACAAGGACGTTTCAAGTGCCCCAAACATTTGAATGGTTAATCACACAGTAATGGAGGATTTGTTTGATACCGCGGCCAGAAAGCCTTTCTAAGTTCTTTCCTCGCCAATATGGCCAACGTAACCGTCTGCTTCTTAATGCAGCCATTGTATAGCTAGTCCAATGCCAAATGCAGCTTTCATTATGTGGGCAATGTGACAAAGTTAGGATAACTCGTGTGTTACCAACTTTAGGGATGCATCTGGGAAATGTAAAAAGGGGGCCAGTTGGCCCCCTTGTGTCAGAAAAGGGGGCCAAATTCAAAAATGGATGGGCCAGATTTAACTCCTCTAAAGTCTCGTTATATCGATATTCTTGGGAGTCGGAAAAAATATCGATATAACCAGACTATCGATATATCCGATCCTGCGGCATGTAAATTTTCTCCTTGCGTTCATAGAAATAGTATCGTAATAAGCAGTACTATCGATATAACCGATATCGACATAACGAGACTTTACTGTATATTGCCAAAGTATACAAAACTGATTGAAATGAACCAAAATACATTCATTGGAGCATGATATTTATAAATTGCAAATGAAAAACCACCATTTGAGTAAAATAAGTTTTCTAACATACCAACAATTTCAATTTAAATCAAATAATTTATTCATACATTAAATAAGCAAACATTTTCTATTTTCTTCAGTTACTGCACAATCAATCCTGTGCTATTTTGATATTCGACGGTATTACAGAAAAGACAAAGAACAGATTTCGCACAATATTTCTTACTAGTGTCTACTTAACCAAATTTATTAACTTTGAAGATTTCCAATGTGCTGCAACAGCTCTGAAATCATTCCCAATAGCCACCAAATTCTAATCATTGACAGCAGTTTTCTGCAACGAATTGTCACTAACCTCTGCAGACTTATTCAATTGTTTCTTAAAAAACAAACATATGTTTCTTTGCTGACATGTTCGATGTAAATACTGCAATGCACTATGGGCAAATGACTACACTATTTGATTGTCTCTTTCGGCAGTTTCCACAGCATTACAGAAAAAGCCGACATATCCTCTACCACGACTTTGGAACGCAGAAACAAATGCAAGGTATTATGGCTATATAACGGTAAGACAAGATGGCAGACGACAAAAGCTAAAACCACTGAAGGAAAACGAACAGTTTTCAATTGCTGTTGAACTAAATTTGTTTCTTTCGCTATTTTAGCAGAAGTATGTCATATATGGCGGAGCTCATTTAGCAATATGCGCTAATCGTAATATACTTGCGCTGGCGCAGTGGAGTTCCAAAGTTGCGCCAGTGGTTGCCAAAAAGCGTAAATGGCGCAGCTCAGATGCATCTCTGCAATTTAATAACAATGTGATGTGCTTAACCATTTTTCGGACCCCATTCCAGAAATTATGAAGTGAAATCTATTGCCTTTTCGGGTTGATATGATCCAACTTGGGTTATGATGAGCGCCCCTCCACACCAGGTGTTTGTCCGTGGTCAACAGCACAGTTGTCCATAATATGGCCTATTGATCATCCTCACGTAAGGGACTTGCAGATGGCCGTCTCAGTGTGGTTTGCGCTTGACTCCCCATCAATCTTTTGGCACATCTGTGAGTTATTTCCCTTCGTGTGAAATGTTACTGTACACTCGACTTTGTCACAGATGCGGGGCCTGATAAAAGAACAATTTTTGCCGCACAGTTGGACTCAATTAGGCATCTTGAGATCATTCCAATTAGCCAGCTGTGTTTGCATTTGCTCCTCCTGCAGGGGTGTTCTATATCCGACCGGGATTACTCAATTGCCGCTATTGTTTCCGCCTCGATTAATTAGTCACAGATAATGAATTGATCCCATTTAGCTCATACATTTAATCAAGGTGGTCACACGTAGCTTTAAACATCCCCCCCCCCTCCACCCTTAATTTGTGGTGAAGGTTGTTGTAATTCTAAGGTGACTCATTGTTTAAACTTCTCTCATTGCTGTTTAGAAGGGATGAACTGACCCAAATAGTTCTCGATTAAGTTTTGCCAAATAGTTCAAACTCAGCAGCCTCAGCCTCGCTGCATGTTCTCAATGGGATTTAGGTCAAAACATTGACTTGGATGTGCCAACGCATCCACATGTTTTCCAGTGAAAGAAAAACTAAAGGCCACACATTATTGTATTTTGGTGGCTTGCTTTCAATGAAAGAGGCAAAATACGCACCGAACTTCATTATAAATATGTGTATTTAAAAGGACTTTTGTTAGTGTTTTTAAAATGGAGTAAAAAAATGGTTTCTTCACTTTTATCCACTTATATATATATATATATATATATATATATATATATATATATATATATATATATATATATATATATATATATATATATATATACACTGAGACCTCAACTTACAAACACCTTATCTTACAAACTTCGTCTTACAAACGTCAAATTTATGAAAATTAAACCTTATAATAAGCACTATTTTCATTATACACACCCACCACGGCTGGCGGAGTGATCTTCGGCGGAAGCACACGACCGAACAGCACCAGAGGTTAAGTTACCAACAGTCCTTATGGAAGGTGACTCTCCTTCCATAAGCCATCAACGACCATCAAAAAGGTAAATAAAACTTTATTTTACAGCACAGTTTATTTCTTTAATTACAGTCCTCATGTATTGTGCCTCTCTTTCCAAACAGCAATGCCCTTTGACCTTCGACCTCCAACGCCATTCCATCAAGCCATCAATGATCATCACAAATGTAAATAAAGTGACTTTATGATACAATGCAGTGTATTTCTTTCATTACAATACAATAGCACATTTATTATACATAGAATAAGGTATGTTGTGTGTAGTTTTAAGGCTTATTTAGTTGAAAAGTATCTTTTATGGAAACCCGCGAACGGATTATTCCCATTTTAATGGTTTCCTATGGGAATTTTTTTTTTGAGATACACACTTTTCGCCTTACACACTCTGTCTGAGAACCAATTAAGTTAGTAAGTTGAGATCTCACTATATATATATATATATATATATATATATATATATATATATATATTGCAATGTCAAGATTCAGCTGGGATTTTAAATTACACACTCGCTGTATATCATAAAAAAACAGTTTGGCGCTATGAAAAAGCTATCATCAAGAAAAGAAAAAATAGACTCTCATTCGCCCCCACGGATACTCAAATGCCATCCTGCATAATACTATCCATCATTAAGCGTAATTCCCTCGTCTTATCATGCAATTATGAAGTCTGTGGGAAAAAAACCCGCTCATTGGAATCCTTGTGAATGTCAATTGATTGTACGGAATTTGCATGGGAATCCATTCGGGCCGAGCCAAAAGTGCACCATCGATCAGATGAATAAAAGGCCGCTATGCTGGTCCGCCAGCCTCGCAAAGGTTAAGGTGAAAATTCATTTGCTTGTTTGTCGGTTCAATCCTGCTATAAGGACTTGCAAATAATTCAAATGGGAAAAGTGAATGTGACTTTCATCGCCTGTTTATTTATTCCCCCAGCCCCCTCTTCACGGGATTTTGTGATCTATTGGCTTCGCGGTTGTGATTGCTGAATAAGAATGGTTACAAAAGGGAACTTTGGGCATGATTCAACCACCTCAGCGCTGATGGGTTCAAGTGCATTTGGTTTTGAATTAACGTTGAGTTTGTGATTGGAAACTTTGTTTGGCATGAGTTAGCACTGCTGTGTCACAGCAAAAGCATTTTCATGGGAGTTCGGGTTCCACGCATCACACTTGAGCTTCTATGCGATGTTTCCATGCTGGCTTTGTCACGATATGCAAAGTGGTGGTGTCACGGTTTGCGAGGTGGTGATGGCGGATGCGGATCCCAAAAAGCAGGCAGGAGGAAGCAGGAGGTTGTTTGACAAATTGTATTAAAATAAAGGTCAGCAGGAACAAAATGTAAAAAATCAAAATCATCTGAACGGAAAAAACGCAAAGTATCAAAAGAAGACCAAAAGTAAAAGTCCGCCAAGGTTAAACAAACACATGCACAGCATGCAGCAAACATGCAGCAAACAATGAACCGACACCGGATGGTCGTGCCGGGTGTCCTTTTAAGTGTCAGTGATTAAAACGACCAGCACCTGCTAGGCTGCAGGCAGGGCTGACAGCGCCCCCCGTTGGTCGCCAAACAGATCATGACAGGTGGAGGTGGTGGTCCCCCAAAAAAGGTAGGTAGGAGGGAGGAGCAGGGTGTATTTGACAAATTGTATGAAATAGTCAGCAGGAACAAAATCTCAAACAACAAAGTCATCAGAACAAAAAGGTCCAAAGTAGCAAACAAAACCATAAATAAAACAGGATGAAACAAACCTAACAGGGTGAAACAAACAATGACCCGACCCTGAATCCCTGAATGGTCATACAGGGAGTACTGCCACTGATTAAAACGACCCACACTTGTGCAGCTGCAGGCGGGGCTCTACGGTGCCACCTGTTGGCCGCAAACCAAAATGTGGCAGGCTTATGGTTTCTATCTATCCATCCATTATCAGATTCGTTTGTCCTCACGATGGTCGTAGACATGCCCGAGCCAGTGCCAGCTGACTTTGAGCAGTAGGCACAGGGAACACGGTGACTTTGGCCTTTGGCCTTTTGGCCATGTAGCTCTTCAAATATTTTATTTTGGATATTTGCAAATGGTTATTGCATTACAGTAAATGCCTTACTGAAAATGCTCCTGAATTCTAGTAATGTCACGCACGTTATATTCATTCTCATCCAGTCATTTTGAACCCTTCATTTACTTGTAGTTATGTTGACTGTATTTTCCTCGGCCACAGGCACCCAGTCGCTCCTGAATCGTCTTGAGTATACACACGAGGAAGAAGAGAAAGTGTGTGTGTTTGTGTATGCGTGCGTGTGTGTTGGGGGGCTAAAACGAAAGCACTCAAAAGTCAAGGTCCATCCATGTAGTTATTGTATGAGATGGTTCCTGTCAACGATGACAGTTTGAAACACTTGACCCACAAAAATGAATTCTTTGCCAGGGCCAAGTGACAGCTTTGAGTAATTCATTCTTTTGAAATGTTGAGGCAGATGGAGAGGGAATGTAAGGAGAGGGGGAGTGACACGGAATTTGATAGAGCGAGACAAGAGGGACGGCGAGCGAAGGCAGGAATAAAAATGAGCCAAACAAAGAGAATTTATACATGCAAGGACAACAAGGAAGGATTTATGTCGCGAGAAGTACTCATTTGGCCATAAATAACAACTTCTGGCTTGCTGTAGGTCACCGACTCTCCATAGGACCTTTCACTCAATCAAATATTGTGTATTTATTTTTTGAAATATTTGTATGGATTTATAAAAGTAGGTAACACGAATTATAACAATAAATATTTAATGAATGATTCAGTTTTCATCACCGTGATCACAAAATGCCATTGACTGAAAATGTTAAGCAAACAAAGACATGACCTGAATAGGAAAAGGCAACAACAGCATGAAAATTATATTGATTAGAAAATTGTGTGACTTTCTAAATGAAAAACGTTTTCAAAAAAGGGGGAAGGATATAGTAAGGCAGACTTAGGTGCAGGCAATGTACTGTACTGGGTGTACTGTACCTTTATTCGTCGCGCAGTGGAGAAATTTACATTTCAATGTGGGTTCAATTGCCTCCATTTATACAGTAAAGTCTCGTTATATCGATATTCAAGGGAGTCCGAAAAAATATCAATATAACGGGGACTATCGATATATCCGACCCTGTTTGCATGTAATTTTCTCCGTGCGTGTATAGAAATAGTATCGATATAACCGGGACTATCGATATATCGATATAACGAGACTTTACTGTATTTGAAAAAGAAGCAACTTCTCTTGACCTGTACCGCAAAGGTCAAAGCAAGACGTTATAAAGGTGAAGGACTTCTTTGGGGGTGCTGATTGGATTTAAGAATAGATCCGTGTGTATCTCAAAGAGTGTTTGATGACTAGCTCATTTGAATCTGTATTATGGGAAATGCTACTACTACTGCTTTGAATAAACTCAATATAAACAGATCGGGGTCCATTTTCAGGAGAATCAAACACAGATCCGGCGGAACTAAAATACGTTGCGTAATTCTAAATTAAGAAAAAAGGAGTGTCAGCGCAGAGCTTCGATGTGTAACTGTCGCGGCTTGGAATTGAAGCGGATTGACGTGGGACAGGAGATGTGAGACAATCTCTTTTCGCCGATGGATGCTACAGCTTTGTGTTTGCTTTCAACATTTAGCTTGTAGCGGATGTGCACATTTCACCATGACATCCATGATCCACTGGTGAAAAGGAGGCTTTGATCTTCTCTTTCATCTAAAACTGCTTAATACAACAAAGAGGGTGCAGGAAGTAACTTTACAGCAGAGTAACTTTACAGCAACTCCTGTATTTTCTCTACTTCTTTCTTTCCTTTCCTCTTCCTTTCATCACTTTGCTGCTGTTAAATGTAAATTTCTCCACTGTGAGCCTAATAAAGGCTATTGTATTATATATTAGGGGAATTTTCAAATTAAGTTTTTCAATGCAATTATTCAAGCCGAGCATTTAAAATTCACTTTTTAGTGGCATGTAATGCAGCCCATCACACACATTTAAAAGTGGACCCAAATCAAGCCTCATATCAATCAAGCCAGCCATACTATCGGCAACCATTCATCACAAGGCCCCGGAGCAACACTAATGGCGGATTATGTGTTAAAAACCAAAAAAACACACATCTACTGTTGCATTTTTCACAGGTAAAGTGGCGGGAAGCAACCAGCTATAGAATGCCGGTGCAGCAACAGGCAAGCACACGCCCACCTGCGCACCCCATTAGCAATGTTGAAATGTTTTTTTTTTAACATATTTTGCTTTGATAAACATTGCATCGTAGTTTTAAAGTGTAAAATATAATTCATGTAATAAAGTGTTAGTCCTGTACTCAAACATCATAGAGTACATGGGGAAAGTTGGTAATATTGCACACTGTCCATGTTTTTATGTTGCTGTTGTGTTGATTATTTTGCTTTGTGTTGACTATTATGTGAGGCGCTTTGTTACAGCTGCAGGTGTTGTGAAAGCGCTATATAAATTAGGATGTATTGTATTGTCTTGTATTGTCTATCTATATACATACTCACATTAGTGGTGCGTGTTTGTGTTACTTCTGGGTTGAGTGAACGCTGGCGTGAATGGTTGCCGCTGCTGACCCGCAGAAAACAAAATCTCATTCCGTGACTGTAAAGTTTCCTTGAGATTTTTGAAAGGCGCTTGTAAAAAAATGTATTATTATTATTAAAATATGCAACTGCGAACAATAACTGTCATTCCATTTAAAATAAACGAAAAAAAAGCATGAAAACAGCTGTGAGGATGAACAGATTTGAAAATGGATGGATGAATAGATGTTAAAAAAACCAGACCACAATGATCCCAAGGAACAGTTAATATTGTGACATCGCTAATTGAAAATATTTCCTGTATATTTTTTCACTCGTTTAAAAAATGGGTGGAAAGAGATAGATGAAGGGAGCTTGAAACTAATCCCTCATTCTTCAAGTGGTCGACAATGTAACTGAAATTGAAAGAATCCGCAATGAATCACGTAACGAAGCAAGTTTGTCCTCTCATTTTTCTGACAAGCACCGTTACAAACTCACTTAGCGCAGTGTACAGAGCAGTAATTTTGTCTTCCTTCAAATATGTTCACTCAGAGGTCACCCAAACTCCAACGACACTGACAATTATTCACATTGTGCACTGCGGAATACTTCATTTAAGAGAATAAAAGAAAAAGGAAATTAAATAACCCTTGGTTATGAAAACAAGCTACGTATGCTGAAAGACTGACGGACAGCTTTTATTAAAGGACTGACTTCTCTTTGAGGTCATCACAATCTACTTGTGTGATGTCCATGAAAACTTTTGAATGCTAATAGCTCGACAGGCAGCATGCGAAGACAAGATCGGCAGGGGGGAGAAAAAAAGCCTTTGAGTGCGTCGCCGTCCTTCAGATGGCTGATGGCTGCACGGTCCGCTTTGTTGAAATTAGCAGAACTTGGCAGCGATCAACATCCTCAAATAGCGACATCTCTAATGCTCTGTGTTCTTTGCAGCTCTTGAACTTAAAACACAACACGGGGAAAAAGGAGACAGACACAGCAGCGACTGAAGCCATAACTTTTAGCAAAGAAAATTCATCAAAGTTAAGAGCTTAAAATACAAAACAGGTTTGCCAATGGAAAAAAAAATAGCTGTCAGGGGTGAACTTGTAACCTTTTGAAAAACAGCTTATCATGACAGACAACCACCGGGAAAAAGAACACAAATAAAAGTATCTTTAGATATGATGGAAATAAATGATGCAAGACATATGTGAAGAGCGGGAAAAATATGACTATAAGTATATTTTTTTCCATCATTTGTTCTGAGAATTACGAAATATTTAAAATGTTAAAAAAGTAATTTGTGGTACTTTGTATTTGAATGTAGGCAAGTCTAAACATTTCTTCGGGCGGGATTCCAGAGAGGCACTTCTCAATTTACGAGCGCTCCAATTGACGAAGTTTTAGTTGTGTCCCGTTGCTTGCTTCCGTCTTGGCCTAGCAAGCCACAATTTCAATTGTGCGTGTGTGTGTGAGTGTGTGTGTGTGTGTGTGTGTGTGTGTGTGTGTGTGTGTGTGTGTGTGTGTGTGTGTGTGTGTGCGTGCGTGCGTGTGTGTGTGTGTGTGTGTGTGTGTGTGTGTGTGTGTGTGTGTGTGTGTGTGTGTGTGTGTGTGTGTGTGTGTGTGTGTGTGTGTGTGTGTGTGTGTGTGTGTGTGTGTGTGTGTGTGTGTGTGTGTGTGTGTTCCTTCTCCAATAATAAGACGAATAGTGATTGTTTACTGAATACGTCTGTGTAAGCTCTCAGTCGTACAGGAGTGAGTGGTCCATCGATGAAAAGGTTTCTTCAGCCGTCATCTGTACTTATGGTACATAGATGGTTTGAAAGGGGGGTAAAAGAAGCGATTTTCATAAAACAACTAAATCCTTCATTAAACCGGTTTTGTGGAGTGAGGTTCAATTTGGATCGTTCATACAATAGCCTGCTTCGGCAACATAGGATTAGTAATGCTGATGAGGTGATACCGGTGGAAGTGGGGCAATCAGGCCAGTCGTTAGTCAGAGCAGCAATAGGAACAATCAGTGGAGTTGCAGGGAGTAGTCCTCTGCTCCCCCCAACCTGAGAGCAGGGACCTATCATAGCAGAGTCCGGCACCGCCATGTCTGGACAGTAGGGATATATATAGGGCCTAAACTACCAGTAAGACTTTAGTTTGCTGACAAAGGATAGGATTTCTTGGATAAGAAGCGAAACGTCCGACACCTTCAAAGAAGTACTGATGACGGCTGAAGAAACCTTTTCATCTATGTTCATTGAATAGTATCTCCCCCCTCCACCAACACCCTCCCCGAGTTTCAACTGTAAAGAACACAAAACAGCAGTGGTGGGCCGTCAGGGCCTGTAAGGCTGCTCGCCTAAAAATATCTGAATCACAGACTGATGTTAATTATATTTTGTCCATGAATTCTTATTAAATAATTCTAAATTGTCTTTCAGCTTCCTATCATTGCTTTTACCTTGTTGCGCTGCTTCCAGATGTGTTTTCGTATTTAGGTATTTAAGCAATCACATTTCAGCCATCATTTGTTACCAAGGTCAGAAATCTATCTGCCCACCTTCTGGATCAGTTCTGCGGGCGCTGGACATAAAACTCAATGTCGATGAAACTGTTGCTTTAGCCATCGAGTTGGCAACCCAAGGCCTCCTGGAAGCCGCAAACTATGATTAGCTGGTAATAAGAATGGCAAGTCACTAACCAATAATGATATCACTAGCGGCTAGTGATAAGAGCATACTGGCCAGAGCTAGCACACTGTATCTGTAGCAAGCTCCATATGCATATTGATTTAATAGCAGTTTCGACAACCCACAGAGGCTAAAGAAGGTGAAGAAATGGCTTTGGTTGGAGATTTACCATTTTAAAGATTGACTTTTCAAGAATAGATGGACATCATTAAGGTTAGACACCTGCAAAGCCAGCAAAAATAGCATATAATATTGCAATTGTATAAGGTTATTATGAATCCACACATTCATAGTAAACATTTGAACAGTTTAATGACAGTATTTCTTCAGTTTCTTCAAGTCACAAGATATTTCCTGGACAATGTCATCCTCTAGTGGACGTGTCGTAAATCACACCACACTCGCAGCTGTGGATTCATTCAGACGTAGCATTACTGAAGGCCGAGGGATGACATGCACGGCCTGCCAATGCAAAACACTACTGTGGTAGAAGGGAATGTAAGGTCTAATGTAGAAAATGAAACGTTACATGATTGAATCATAAAGAGGTGAACAAGGTGAATCAAATATTTCTCAGCTCATTTGAAATGTGCATATTAGCCAACCAGTTTTGAAATCGGAATATGCGGTGATTACACATTGTCTGGAACACAGGTCAAACCCAGCCACTGTTAATTTGGACGGCACACACATTTCTATGCACTTGAATTTTTAATAACTTTATATTATTTCCTGCGGCATGACTAAAATTCTAATGAGACGAAATATTGTTTTATATCTATCAGTGGCGAGGCTGATCGGTTTTTAGCCACAAGCCAACTGACGGTATCACCACATTTATTGACTCTGAATTGGACTCGCTGGCTTGTTAAATCAAGACCTTCTCGTACAATATTGCAATCTTCAAATTAAAGTTTGTTTCAAGTTTTTGCTCCTCGTGTTGCAGCATTTTCTTAATTAATACCAGAAGAATTATGTCAAACAATTATCTGATGTGACTCAGAAGCTTTGTTCATAACTGTACTGTACTTTCATGCAAAGCGAGTGTGTTTTAGTGTTGTATTCAAATAACCTTTTTTTTTTGTTACTGGTAGTTTTATTTCGAAGGTTTCCTGACCCACTCAGCTTTTTTCATGTTACAGGGAATGAATTTCAAGGAATAAGAAGACACGATGAGTGTCAGGGTGACAAAACACCATGACCAACCGTAGATTTGTCACCACATACGGGGAGTTTCCGCGAAAAACAAGGAATTACTGTCATAAGCGCTATATGAATCAATATGTATTTTATTGTATTGTATATAAAGCAATCAATTCCCGTGGTGTCTCGATGACATAAATCAATCCTAGATTACCTCGATAATTGGCCTTCTTATGACACTCAATCACATTTCTCTGCATTATAAATTTAATTGAGATACAAAAAAAGCTTAATGGGTGACATTTAAATGTGTGCGTGTGTGTGTGTGTGTGTGTGTGTGTGTGTGTGTGTGTGTGTGTGTGTGTGTGTGTGTGTGTGTGTGTGTGCGTGCGTGTGTGTGCGTGTCTGTGTTCAAAATCGATTAAAGCGCATCGTATAAATTACTTGCCATCAATATAGCTCCACCATCTTTTCAATTAAAAAATAATCTATAATGCACCGTCATTATTCTTTGAGTGACCCACAATGTCAGTTGTTTGATTATGCGGGTCTGTGAATTTGGTCTGACAAACATGTGGGAGGACATGATTACCTTTTCATAGACCACATCTCATTTTAAAAAATGTAATTTATGTCCAAATGCATACTAATTTATATCCAAATGCAAGTACTTTTTGGTGCCAACATGCACAAAGGATGAATGTTTCTAATTGCTGGCTGATCCTAAATTGGATTGAGGAATGAGTGTCCTTTGGTGAGAAAATACAAAGTTTTCGGTCAGGAAAATTAATGTATGTGCTTTTATTATGATGTGATACGGTTATCAATTCAATTTATTCGGTTTTTAGTTCTGACAACAGCGCATTCAAAATTCTTACAAAAGTTGAATTGTTTCGTCTGTGTGGATTTTCATATAAATGAATGTGTGCTAAATTGCATCATAAAGAGGTGGCTGGAACACGGCATGTATCATTTCGCTTGTCATGATATATGTGTTTTCATAGGCTGAAAAATGTTCAGAGGCTGAGTCTTTAGTTGACTGATTTTTTCCCTTGAACGTTCAGGAGACACTACATTGACTTGTTGTAGCATGACAGGAAGTCAAGAAGGTTTTTAAAGATTTTTAACACAACGTCGAGTCGGCCTTGATTGGTAAGAAACGAGTTGCCAAATGCTGTGCAAATATTTTTAACACGTGAGATAAATGCTTCTTTGACACTTACCTCAAGCTCTAAAAGCAAAAGTCTAGAAGATGTTTCTTTGTCCGGTCTGAATTTGGCTCATAAGTGCCCAAGTTTAGTTTTTATTTTTGTTCCTCATAATGAACACAAAGTGTTGTGTGCATCCTTATATCCGTGATGCTATAATGTGCATGGTTGGCCTTTTTAATCTGACAATGGTGTCACCATGCTAATTTCTTTTGAGGGAGGGGGGTTAATAACACCACTCACAACAAGCATGGTATTACAAGTGCAGGACAGTAATTTCATCTGTTCTGTAGGTCATGCATATCAGCATATTTGACGATAAAGATGACTTTGACTCGATTTATTCAGTGTTTTTCCTCTTCTTTATTGTTGCCTGCTCCTGTCAGCCTTGTTTTCTTCTGTGTTGGCCATCTCTCTGTATACTTCAATCAAATAGCCATACAGATACTTGTGTTGGGGAAAAAGACTCAGGCCAAAGTAGGAGTACTGATTCAACTCTAATACTCAAGTAAAAACAAAATTATAAAAACAGAGGAGTACTGAAGTGTAAATGTAAGAGAATTTTCGAGTCAGTGAAATAACAGTTTTGATAACGTTCAAATGCATGAAATATTATCGTATTTTTTTTCCTTTGGAATAATTTTTTTGGGTGAAAAGTCTGATTCATTTTTTTTACCTTTGCGTCTCCTTCTCGGTCTGTGGCTTTGTCAGTCCTCATTATGACCCGCATTTGATTTGGATTTTGTAAATGTCCCTGATAAAATTGACTCTTTTGCTCAATGCCCAAACCGGCAAACTTCTCCAGAGCCCACAGGCTAAAATTCCTTGCCCCATTCCCTCTACTCACCAAGGTTTTCATGGAGGGTTTCACGTGAAATCACGTGACGCCAATTATTCGCAAACGGAATATTTTGACATGACACACATGCTTGCGAAAACTGCTGCATAATTGCTGTGCCATCACAGACCTCCAATTTCATCCAAAGAGGGGATCTTTTCCGTTGCATGAGAGACGTTTCACCTTCTACTGGCACACATGGCCACATGTAGCAAGTCTCTAAATGTCAGGGCCAGTGTCATCAAAGGACCAGCAGTCCTCTCAGCCGACCTTATGAGAAGTTGATAAAGAGCATACAAACACACAGTATGAGGATTATACCAAGTCAGACCAAAATGTTACCACGCAATAAAGGCATCATACCGATTAAACAATTCTTTTATATCACAGTCCATGATACAAAAGCAACATGCTTGCCGTTTTTTGTTGTTGTTTTTTTATTTATTTATGGACATGATTCTTTAGACCAGTCCACAAGCAAAAAAAAAAAGATATGGATTGGATTGGATTGGATTGGATTTGCCTTTATTAGTCTCACAGTGGAGAAATTATAATGGAGAAATATGGACCAGGTTTTCAACATCTTGTGAAAGAGGGAGGCTGCGTAGGGCTATGTGAGCTGAATAAATGCAGTTTTACAGAGTTGTGATCATGTGTAGGTGGATATAAGGCCCTTATCCTCTCTCTCTATGGTGATGAGAAACTGTGAAAGACAGCCCAGTGGACCCAGACTGGAGAGAGTCTGCGCTCCTTATTGGCTGTCTACTGTATATATATATATATATATATATATATATATATATATATATATATATATATATATATATATATATATATATATATATATATGAAATACATGTTGAAAGTCTTTTAGATATTGATGAAGTGACCACATGTGATTTAACAGAAATGTGGGGCCTCAGGGATTTGCATTCTTATAGTCACCAACTGATTCACAAACTAAGTAAAGTTTGAGTCCAATTGAGAGGCTTTTAATACCTGAGTACAAATCATCTGGTCTTTTGGACCAATCTCCTGGGCTTCATCTCATTTGTCTTATTTATCCTCAGTTTTTTTGTTGAAGCAGAAGATCAAGGACTGCTTGACATGATTTTCTCTGTGTACCAGATACTGGAAAGCTGACATCAATCTGTCTTAAAGCCCTTCACTGTCAACAGAATCAAACTGTGGAAATTGTTGCAGCGTGGCATTCGGTGGAACCTTGCAAATATTTAGTTCCTTACATGGCAGAATGAACGGCCACTGACAGGACTTATGTTTCTCCACCCTTCTCAGGGCTCGTGATTTACAATGACTAAATAGATTGGCACTCCCTCAGTGCTATTTATGGTTCATCAAAATGGTTTCGTAATGTTTTACTTCCTCAGGGCCGAGACGCATTACTGACATCGATGGGGAAATTACATTTTAATCAAGATGTTTTTCCGGAGAACTTAATATCATCTTTCTGCCAAATGATTATTTTGGTAAAACCTGGTTTTCATGTATGCACCCAATGTCCAGAGTTTTTTTTTTTTTTTTAATCGAACTGGTTTGGAGGAGGAGCCGTGGACCACACAGCGCAGATTTAATGACAGGCACAGGTGTCCATTTCAGTGAAAACAAGAATATGAGACAAGAAAGAGAGCAGAAAAAAACAGATTAAATCTCCCATCATTTTCATTATTTTTTTTTCCAAATACAGTAGTCTCGTTATATCGATATCAGTTATATCGATAGTACTGCTTATTACGATACTATTTCTATGAACGCAAGGCGAAAATTTACATGCCGCAAGATCGGATATATTGATAGTCCGGTTATATCGATATTTTTTCCGACTCCAGAGAATATCGATATAACGAGACTTTACTGTACTACATCATGAAATTAGAGGAAAATCTTAGTAACGAAAGATACTATTTAACATCCTAAAAACACCCACAAACCAGCAAAGGGCTTGCTTAGAATAGGAATGGCTTTTGCTTTCTTTTTATTCAACTCCAAGGAACATTCGTCTTATGGCCAAAACAAAAAGATAAATAATTGTATTAACGATATGGACAGCACATTTAAAATGTCATCACAGAAGCATTGACTAATTATACATATCTCTTGGAATATTGTAAAATTCCAGTTAAAACTTATTTTATTTACAAAGTGGAAAAAAAACTAAGCACAAAATAGTCATACAAATAAACGAATAATTTAAAGGACAACCGACATCTCTGGACAAGTTGTATCCATAATTTGTAAAATGGCTTCAATGACTTCTACTGAGCGTATTTTACAAAGATTCCACCGCATATAGCTATATTTTACGTTTCAAGACTCGGAATAATCCGGAAGTCTTGTTGTTGAGTTGGTGACGAGTCCGTACGTTACGTCACTGAAGGAACACCCCTGACCGAAAGAAGACACATTGTAGCAGTCCTTTGATTACATCAATGTATTTTGCTGAAAATGTCGTGTGGGACCGCAAAGAGGCAGAAGAGGGCGAAAAAGCTCCATGTCAGGAATTAATCAGCCTGTGGAAACGGGCTGATTAATTCCTTACACGGCTTTATCACCATTTTCTGCCTTTTTTGGGTGCGACATTTCCCACCCCTGATGCCTCAACATGACACAGAATAAATTCTTTAATTGATTGCAAACATGTATGCTTTCTTCTTCAGAACTATTTGAATCATATTCATAACTGGATGAGTAATAAGAAAGCATATTCTCCAAATCTGAAGCCATTGTTTTGATTCTCGAGCAAGGCAAGACGTCTTGCCGTGTCACCACGAACATGGGGGCGGGATCTTATGAAACTGGACACTTCCGGTTTCAAATTGAAGTACAGTGAGACCTCAACTTACGAACTTAATTGGTTCCCAGACAGAGTGTGTAAGGCGAAAAGTGTGTATCTCAAAAAAACAATTCCCATAGGAAACCATTAAAATGGGAATAATCAGTTCCCGGGTATTAAACTAAATAAGCCTAAAAAACTACACACAACATACCTTATTCTGTGCATAATAAATGTGCTATTGTATTGTAATGAAAGAAATACACTGCATTGTATCATAAAGTCACTTTATTTACATTTGTGATGGTCATTTATGGCTTGATGGAATGGCGTTGGAGGTCGAAGGTCAAAGGTCAAAGACGCATTACATGAGGGCTGTAATTAAAGAAATAAACTGTGCTGTAAAATAAAGTTTTATTTACCTTTTTGATGGTCGTTGATGGCTTATGGAAGGAGAGTCACCTTCCATAAGGACTGTAGGTAACTTCTGGTGCTGTTCGGTCGTGTGCTTCAGCCGAAGATCACTCCGCCAGCCGTGGTGGGTGTGTATTATGAAAATAGTGCTTGTGTGTATTATAAAAATAGTGCTTATTGTAAGGTTTAATTTTCATAAATTTGACGTTTGTAAGACAAAACGTTTGTAAATTGAGGTCTCACTGTACTTTTTAGACACTTTAAGTCATTTTTATTGGTGTTTTACATTTGACTAAATGTATCATACTGCCTGTTTTTGGTATTTTAGATGCTATAAAACGTTTTTCTGATGTCAGTTAGGAAACAAAAAAAGTGACGTCGGTTGTCCTTTAACTCGTAACTTGGTGTTTACTAACCACGAGCTGTTGAATCTGCAAAGAAAAACAACTGTTTGGGATTTGGCCATTTATGCAAAACTACTGCTCTCCTTTGGTGAAAGTGGGAACAGCATGTTGGTAATTGCTCCTTTCCCAGTACAAGCCATGATAAAAATTGATGATAATGATAATATTAAAACATTTCATTTACTATCACCTTTCAAAACTCTCAAAGACACTTTACAGTACAGATCACATTTTGTGGGCTTCCTGTTTCGAATCCCCACAGGTCATGGCGTTAAAAATAGATAAGAAATGATACATCAAGACATCTTTGGGGGCCGGGAATTAGCTATTTAGCCAGGGTTGTTCATGGGTTTGCCACATGAACACATTTTGGTTTTGATGCGTTATTAAAAAGACGAATAAACGAATCTTGAAACCGTTTATTTTGCGCGGTAATGCTGGAAACAAGTAATTTCTCTTCAACAGCAATAGTGTCGCATGCTTGGGTTTAAAATATCGCCAGCAGAGAGCAGCGTAGATTTTTACATGGGATTTGTTCTAAAAAATGCATCATATCCAATACTGTACATATAAATTGGTATACACTGGTAGAGGTTATTCATCACCTTGAAAATGAATTAAGTCTCAATGTGTCTGACTTTCCGTATTCTTGCTGATGACTGTACTTAGAGGGCATATTTAGTATTTGTATAATAATAATAATAATAAATAATAATAATAATAATAATAATAATAATAATAATAATAATAATAATAATAATTACTAACTTTCATTTATCTGCGCCTTTCAAAGCACACTGTGCTCAAAATGGATTGTTTTATGGTATGCATTTTTCCTGTGCTCTAGTTGGAGCTCTGCATGATGTAAAATACGTGTAGTCACTCGTTAATATGAGTAACAGGTGACCCCAGTGTGATCTCAAACCGGAAGATGGGAAACTGGAAGGTGCTGAGAGAGGGATACGCTCTCAGTGCGCCGAAAAGGTCAGGCTAATTACTTCCATTTTCATTTTATCACTTCTTCCCACTGATAACCTAATCACAGCAATATAATATAATTATTCTTTGCTAGCTTTCAGGGATCAACATCAACTAAATTGTAATTTATTATTGTTGTTGCTTTTGTCGCGAATAACCAAGATATTTTGGGTAAACGTGTCAATGTAAAAACATTTAAGAAATGTAACAGAGTTGCGGTGGAATAGTTGTTCGAAATAAAAATGAGGGCACTCACATGCACCAATGAATTAAAATGTTGGATTACAAGTGGAAAGGAAGTCATTGTGCTTTAGGCGATACAGTAACTTTGCTGGATTGCAACATGATCCTAAAGAACATCTAATGACGGAAGCTAAAAATGAATCAGCTGTTTGCACATTTCTTATTTGGAAATCTTTCTCTGGTGTCATTAGCTACAAGTCATACAATTTATGGATTAGTGGACTAATTAACCTTGTAAGACAGCCACTAAATTGATTATCCTCTGAAGCTATTGGAAAGGGTTTCAGCGTGTAATAGTCCAGACTTAGCATTTCCTCAGGCACTGACAATTTGTTTGTATCATATCCTGAAGAGAAAAAAACTTCAGAGGTTGCCGTTGTACAATTTCTCCTATTTTCTCTATGCCTGCGTGGAATCTCGACAAGTATGTGACAAGAGATGAAATCTTTTGCCCTAAAGCTGAAAGACCCAAATCAATTCTGAGCGCCATTAGACATACGAGTTGGTGTAAAAAAGAATGAGTTCATTTTTGTCTTGAGTCTTCGTGGTCAGTGTACAGGAGTTTCCATGGCAACGGTTTCTACCACATTCTTTAAGCCTGTGGAACTTGCATGGAAATGAAACAAAAGGATCACATCGATAGACACTGTGGCGAGTCTTTTTTCGAAGGCGCGCGGTTCTGTAGGATTGATGTCGTCAGGTACAAACACGCCGAAATAGCTCAGTAGGGACAGCGTTAGACTGAAGATCTAAAGGTCCCTGGTTCGATCCCGGGTTTCGGCATTTTGAAAATGGTTCTTCTTCTTTTCCTTTCGGCTTTTCCCTTCAAAGGGTCGCCACAGCAAATCAGTGTCCTCCATCTTGAGAGGTTTGATCAGCTAAATGGACCTAAAAATCAAAAACGCAACAAACTGACCTTTATTCATTAAATATCACTAATATGTAGAAAACAACAAGATGGACCACATATTGGAAGTAATGAATTTGAAATTCTCTCATTCGACCATAAAAGTTTCCCAAAACAATTGGAGAAAATGTGTTACCGTATTTTCCGGTGTATAAGGTGCACCCTCAATGAATGGTGTATTTTCAAACTTTTTCCATATATAAGGTGCACCGGACTATGAGGCGCAACTCCAATAAATAAAAAAGGTTTTCCAAATAGAATATATAAATAGATAAAAGTTTTCCAAATGTAAGGCTCACCACATTATAAGGCTCTACTGTAGAGGCTGGGGTTATGCACGACTTCTTCCACAGGGGAGTCGGTGACTGCTGAACGTACTGGCGAGACCTGGACACAATATGACTTCACAAATAAGGCTGCATATACCTGCATATAAGGGTCATCTGTTTAAGAAAATCAAGGCTATTGAGTGCACCTTATACACTGGAAAAATGCTGTATGTGGCTCTAATTTCACAAGGTATCTTTCGCGTAGATCAGGGGTCGGGAACCTATGGCTCGCGAGCCATATATGGCTCTTTTGATGATTGCATATGGCGCGCCGATAAATATTACATATTATAATACATATTTTCGTTTTTTGGGGCTGCAGTTGGCGGAAAGCACAATTTTGATTGGAGGACACTGACCTAGAATGGCCGAAAGCGCCATGTTGATTGGATGAGTTTTATCGGCGAGCCATATGCAATCATCAAAAGCCATATATGGCTCGCGAGCCATAGGTTCCCGACCCCTGTTCTACATCAACGAAGAATGGTGCACCGATGTCACAATGCTCGACGCACACTGCAGCCCTGGCTTGGAATCGCTGTCTCTCAACTGCAAGCCCTTCTTTATTCTCATCGCCGTGTACAACGCGCCACAAGCTAATGCTAACGTGTGTATACAAACGCTAGCAGACCATGTAAACATACTCTAACTAAAATATCCAGAGTCACCCCTGATCATTTTGGGCGATTTTAATCAAACACGTCTAAACCGTTTACTTCCCAAATATAAGCAGCATATTGACTGTTTCACCAGAGAAGAAAACATTCAAGATGACTGTTACACAGCACTTAAAGGGGCATACCGATCTGTTGCGCATGCAGCATTGGGTCTTTCTGACCTCTATTTAATCCACTTAATTCCCACACACAGACAGAAACTCAGATGTGTAAAACTGGTAGTCAAGACTGTTAAGAAATGGACTAATGAAGCAAAGTTAGCTCTACAAGAATGCTTAGACTGCACTGATTGGAGCGTCTTTGACACTTCAACGTGCACGTTGGATGAATACACAGAAACTCTAACATCATACATTAGTTTCTTTGAGGACATGTGTGTACCATGGTTCAAACTCAGGCAGCTTAGGAAAGAGAAAGAGTCCGCATTTAGAAGCGGCGATCGAGCAGTTTACAAACTCGCCCGAAACAGACTGACAAAGGAAATTAACATCGCAAAGAGAAGTTATGCGGAGAGGCTTAACAAACAGTTCTCCGCTAACGATTCTGCATCGGTGTGGAATGGCCTGAAAGCAATAACAAATTATCGTTTACCTTCCCCCCAAGCAGTGTACAACAATGGTCTGGCTGATGAGCTAAATACATTCTTTTGCCGATTTGAAAAGGACACTCCCATTTCCCTCGTCCCTCCACCATTACCAGAAACTACCGTATCTCCGCCCTCTGCCCTACAGATCCACGAACTGGACGTGAGATGGCTCTGCAAGTAGCAGAAGATCAAGAAAGCTGCGAGACCTGACAGAGTGTCCCCCTCCTGCCTGAAAGTCTGCGCTGGCCAGCTGGCTCTGGTCTTCACACGAATCTTCAACAGATCCCTGGAGCAGTGTGAAGTCCCATCCTGCTTCAAACAGTCTACTATCGTCCCAGTTCCAAAGAAACCAGCACCCTCGGGATTGAACGACTATAGACCTGTCGCTCTGACGTCTGTGGTCATGAAGTCCTTTGAACGCCTCGTGCTGAACCACGTAAAGAACATCACCGGACCTCTGCTAGATCCTTTTCAGTTTGCCTACTGGGCAAACAGGTCTGTGGTGGATGCAGTCAACATCGGACTGCACCACATCCTCGACCACCTTGACAACACAGGAACCTACGCAAGGATCCTGTTTGTGGACTACAGCTCTGCGTTCAATACCATCCCATAACTCATCATCCCCAAACTTCTCCAGCTTGGTGTGTCCCCTACGATCTGCCAGTGGACCCTCAGCTTCCTGACAGGACGGACACAACAGGTCAGAATGGGAAATATATCATCCTCAACACGAACCACGAGCACTGGAGCCCCGCAGGGATGCGTCCTCTCTCCATTGCTCTTCTCTCTACACGTACGACTGCACCTCAACGCACCCAGCTGTCAAATTCATAAAGTTCGCAGACGACACCACGGTCATCGGTCTCATCAAAGACGGTGGCGAGTCTGCGTCCCGACAACAAGTGGAGCAGCTGGAGCTCTGGTGCAGCCGTCACAACTTAGAGCGGAACACGCTCAAGACAGTAGAGATGATCGTGGACTTCAGAAAATATCCATCACCACAGCTACGCCTCACACTATCCAGCTGCCTCGGGTCAACCGTTGAGACCTTGAAGTTCCTGGGAATCACAGTCTCCCAGGACATGAAGTGGGAGGTCAACACCAACTCTGTCTTGAGAAAGGCCCAACAGAGAATGTACTTCCTGAGGCTGCTAAAGAAGCATGGCCTGCCACAGGAGGTGCTGCAACATTTCTAGACGGCTGTCATCGAATCCATCCTGTGTTCTTCCATCACCGTTTGGTTCGGGGCCGCCACAAAAATGGACAAAATCCGACTTCAACGCACAATGCAAGAATCCAAACTAGGGTGTGGAAAATCCTACTGGACCCTCCGCACCCTGCCCACCACCTTTTCCAGCTACTCCCCTCAGGCAGGCGCTACCGATCCATGCGCACCAAATCCAGCAGACATTTAAACAGCTTCTTCCCCCAAGCCATTAACTCTTTGAACTCTTTCAACAGTAGCCCAAATGGAACTGTATAGTGCCACTTAGCAATTTGTTGATGATGATACTAGTGCAGCGTGTTCTACCAGAAACACATTCCTTGTGCGTTCTACATACTTGGCAATAAAGATGATTCTGATTCTGACTATTAGAAGTACCAACAACTAAGCGGAGGCTCTGATGGTATTGTGCATTTTCCGTTGCTGAAATGACCCCCCCACTAAACTTTCAGCAAGCGCTCTTACTGCTCAGCTTTAAAACCCGCCTCAAAACTAATTTCTATTCTTTGGCAATTGACTCAGCAAGAT